>NC_084733.1:37684792-37954792 GCF_033978785.1 Entelurus aequoreus
AAAAAAAGCTCTGCAATTATGTATTTTACAGATGAAAAGTTTTACACTGCATCCCAAGCTTGTGCTACAGCACACATCTCATTGTGCAAAATGTGACTGTTTTAAGGTGAACTAAATGTGATCTCTGAAAAGTGTACATATCTCAAATTCAAGAATTTTAGATATTCAACAGATATTCAACATTCAGCTCATAAAAAATAAGATTTTTTATTTTCATTGTCAGTGGGCCAAATCATTTGTATTGGAAAATAGTATTATGGAAATGATTTCTGTTATTTGATTACCGGTATTATAATAAAACATTTAACTTGCTGTGTCAGTTTTGGGACAGGTGTGTGTGATGCTGGTGTGGCAACAGTTTGCATGTCTGATGTTGCTCACATGTGGTCCAAGGAATGCTCAGGGAGATTGTGTATTTGCTCAGACACATGAAAAATTAGGAGGAACATTGGTCCACACCACGCACCGTTTGTCCTTCCCATGGTTCTTCATCATCGGAATTAAATAAGGGCGAGCAAACTCCAGCAGGGTTAGGATTCCCCCAAAAAGCACAAGAAAGGAGCTGAGAAGAAGTCCAGGATAAGGAGCAGCAGAGCAGGGGCCCTGGACATTAATAACTTTTTTCTAAGAATGGTCAGGGAGTAAAACTACTGAGGGTGGCTGAAACAATTAGCCTACTTCTTTATTAATTTAATGTCTGTAACATTACTTTTGATGGGGCTCAGGCTGGACTCTGGAGCCTATGTTCGCTGTCATCTGGTCAAGTCACCAGCATATGAAAAAAAGTTGCCAGTTCATTGCAGAGCAACGGTGTGACTGTGTGGTTCACACATATCACTGACAGTGCTCCTGTATGCGTCTTTCAGAGGCTGCATTGGATTTTGCTATGACGCATTAAACCTCTACTCAGTAATTCTGAATAATTATTCAACATTTTTGTAATAATGAGTCATTATGTTACGTTCGGCGGAGGAAGGAGATGACACAACGACAGGCATGATGCTCAACAGGTTTATTTGAGCTTGATGAAGTGGTGGAGTGTGTATGCTACTGGATGTGTGTGAAGCAGGACTATGTGAGGAATTAAACATTGGGAATGTTACCAGAGGTTTGTTGTACGTGTGTGTTGAATGAATAGTCCAAAAGTCCAGTGGGGCGAGGCTGGAAGTAAGTCCGTAAAACGTGCAAGAGGTCCGGTGGTCTAGAGTGTCCAAGCAGGGGTCGAGGATCGAGGGATGGCAGTCCAATTCCAGGGGGGGTTCCAGGGAAGCGAGGCGCACAGCTCGATCCAAGGAAGCAGAAGGAATACTATGGGAACAAAAGGGGCATGTGAGACAAGGGGAGAGGGAAGCACAGAGAGCAGGTATACAGGGAGGAAAGCCAGAGACGCGATGCTTACTGATAATAGAGAAATACGTTCTAGCACTGTATCTTCGGGTCCGCTGGTCTTTATGGCGCCGGCCCTCATCAGATCCAGGTGCGCTGATTGTCTGCAGCCTTGCAGGGCTGGAGCGGACCGTGTAGGGGCGTGTCCATCGGTGCTCTTAGCGGCGCTTGCAGAGGAATGAATGAGTAATTGATGCTTTGTCAGATGTTTAGAATGAATAATTAATTAATAATTATGAGCATCTGACAAAGGTCAGTTATGTTTAATGATGTGTTCAATGTGGTCTTGTAAAATATGTTATAAGTGGGAAATGTGAATAGCCTTAATACAAAAAAGTTAAAAGGCAACTAACTAATAATAAATAAATGTAATAATAATACTCTGACTTGTTAAGTGGTTAATCGTAAAAAGGAAACAAATTGGGTGTATTACAGGTACTGTCAAGAACACTAAAAAACAAGAACATTGAAGGTGGCAATGAATGGAGTAGAGCAGGGGTGGGCAATTAATTTTTACCGGGGGCCGCATGAGCTACCCGAGCACTGCTGGAGGGCCACATCGACAATATTTCAATTAAATGTTGCTCAATATTATTTTTGATATATACCGTAAGATAAATAATAATAATAATAATAATAATAATAGTAATACTTCAACATAGTGTGTGTAACAGCATTCCATGACTAATATATATAAATTAACATTAATAATAAATGACAGTAAAATAAGCACACGTATGACTGAGGAGTCATAGTGTAACTTTGTGTGGTGTTTGAGTTGTCCGACTTTTTGTGTGGCCTTAAACGCACCAGTGGTTTAGTGCTATGCGTGTTGGTGACAGATGACAAGTTGGTTTTGGCCTGGTTTGTACGGCAGAAAATGACTAGTTTTTCGAGATAGAATTGTTTTACTCATGTTTTTGGTGTGGTTATGTCCGAATATAAACAGTTTTGTTCAATAAAGTGATCGATATCATTCCTGTCCTCGAAGCATCTCGATAGACGTTACAATAATTGAACGGTGTTCAATTGAACGGTGTTGACGAACACCGTTAGGGCCGCTTGTTGTCACTGTCACTCAAAGTTGCATTGCAAAATTCCATAGAATAAATATGTTTATTTTGTTTAGAATTCAGATGGGATTTGATTTGGTGCGCGGCATATATTTGCTGCGCGCAGCAGACGCTTGAGCAGTGCGCAATTGCGCAGGCACGCACCTTAGGTGAGGGGACGTTGCTTTGCAGTTCATGTGTTGTTGAAAACACGCCATTCCTCATCAACTTTTCTCTTTTTGGCGTCTCGGGTGTAAACCGTGCATCACTTGTCGCTGCATGTGCACCTTCACTCGCAGGTTACACACGGACACACGCCCATAAATAATACTTTTCAAAATAAAAGCAGCACAGTTGTATTGCGCGCAGGACATAGATGTTTTTTCAACTTTATTTTGTAATTGCAGTTGTTCACATTCACTCACAATCACGCATACGTCCACACGGAAGTAATACAAATAACGATTTTCAAAACAAAAGCAGCACCGTTGTATTGCACACTCGACATAGATACTTTTTTAAATTTATTTTGTAATTTATAATTGGCCTCACGCGGGCCGGACAGGGACGCACAAAGGGCCGGATGCGGCCCGCGGGCCGCAGAATGCCCAGGTCTGGAGTAGAGGGTCCCACACTGATATTTTTTCAGCGGGCCCAAAATTCGTAGGAACGGCTTTGACGGCAGAGCATGTATTCAATGCTGTGAACGTGAAGCAAAGCTACACTTCCATGTTTACAATATGAGTACTATTAAGCTCCATAATGTAGCCACTGGTGTGTCTGCTCCAGGAAGGAACCACAAAGTCTCGAAAACATGTATAACACATAATGTACAGAATATTTTTCCGGTGGTTCTGGCTCTTTCTCTCCTACAGCATATTTTGCAAATTCTTTCAAATTTTGTGCCAAAATAACATGATTCGGAATGAAGACTCCACCAAAACACATACTACGCGATATGAAATCCCCAATCTTCTGTGGTGGAGAAAAAGGTGGGTGGGCAGCAGCCCACCCACCTTTTGGAGCTAACAGTGGCCGTTTCAACATGTGCTAAAACTCGATAGAAAACAGGCCTAAAATCACTACTATGTGTCTATTTAGGCAGGAGGCAACAATGTCACATGTGATGTATTGAAGTCTGATATGTAAACGTCTTTGCAGTGTAATTTTTCATTTTATCCTCAGTTTAGAATACAGGATGATTAAAAAAATATGATTTTATGAAACTTGAGAATGGATTGTATTCGCCGATCAATCTATTTTTAGACCTCTTCCCCGCCTGTGGTTTCGTTGATGAATGGTTTGCCCTGTTACACCCAACTTTCCGCCTGAGCAGAGTTTTTTGTAACCTCCAATGGTCGAGGGTGTACCCACTGGCTTAAATTACTCCGAACCTGGCAGCAGGTTGTCCCCTTGATCATCCTTTATCTCCTTTAAAAGAGCTATTATTAACTTCTGCAGAGGTAAAGCACTTTCTAGTTCTCTGAGATTAATGAAAAGGTAGTCAGCAAATAAATAATTCAAGTTAGTCTTCTTGATTCATAGCTGAACTCTCTTTGGGTACTAAACTCCACACTTTTTTCTCCTATCCGCTACACGTTGTCGTGCAGCTGCTCAGTTTAGAGGAGATGTTTTTGTTGCAGAATCATATACAGTATGAATAAATGATGATTAAACACAGAAAACCGTACTACATTGCTTCGAAGGACAGGAATTTTTAGCAGCCCTTTTCAGTGGTGTTATATAGCCAGTGGGAACACCATTTGCCCTTCATATTGAAGTTGTAACCGAAGGCTAATTAGGATTCATAGACATGCTGAGAATGCAGTTATGGAAATATTTGTAAGCCTTTTTAGCTTTTCATGTAAGTTTTACATATTTTCTCAAAGGGCTTCTGTTCATTGTGGATTCGTCTGACTGCTGCAGTGCACTTCACTTTGGTATGACATTGTCCCAAAGTTTAGAATGCACTCCATTTTCAAAGTGTTTTTTTTTTTTTTTACCCAACACAGGTCTGCGTGCACTTTCACAAGAAGCACAACAACTGTGGCGCCCAAGATATTGAATCTGAGGTAAATGTGTTAAAATAACCATGAGATCTATGATTTAGGGCTATATAAATAAACATTGATTGATTGATTGATTGATCTATTCCATATGATTGGATGTGTGTCTGTGTTGGCATTCAAACATGTTTGTAACAGTAAGTTGCATTGTGCTGAGGTTTCCTGGCACCACTTAAGTGACAGTGAAAATGTGTTCAATAAGCCGAAAGGCACTGCTTTTGAACACTTGACAAAAGGTAACAGTTACACAAAATACAGTTGTGAACCCAATTGAGTACATTAGTGTAGCTTGTACTTTGAAACAGTTATCTTCCATTCCTTACACCGCAACTGCTCTCAAACTGGAAGTAGGAGAATTTATATTGTTCAGCCCTTTTTGCATGTGCACAGGGATTGTTTTAACAAGCGTGTTGGCTACACAGGAAGCAAAGCAAAAGTTGTCTTGTCTGGCTTGATCAAAACATTCAAAGGTCAATCATTCCAAATGAACCTTCCTGCGAAAAAGATTGAGGCTTATTTTTTTTCAATAACATTGCATCAGTGTGTGATGTGAAAATGATGAGTCCGAGTCAAATTTGTGGTCGGTCAGGCGCCAGTCATTAAACAAAAACAGAACTAAAAATGACCGATCAGCAATTTTGTCACTTAGTTTTTTTTAGAGGGTTTTATAGGCGGAAATAGATGACTCCCGATTGCCTGCATTGTAAGCCGCCTTAAACTACTTAAAAATGCACAGAAAAGAGAAATATGTGTCATTGTCTTTATCAACTATTGGTCTCTTCAAAATGTCTCTTTTTGTTTATTTTAAAACTGATTGCCACTGTAATCATTTTTATTTTTTTTATTTTTTTTTCCCAAGATGGCGCTGCTGTAGTGGCTGCTTTTTGCAGGAGCTCTGTGCTCTTGTGTCATTCTTTTGTGTTTCCCTCTTGTTTTCATGTGTTATTATATATATATATATATATATATATTTGCCTTTTGGTTCGGGACCCGTTGGGACTGTGTGACAAGGGGTGGCACTTTCGTGACTTCTACGGTACTTTTTTGTGGACTTCTGGATCTTCCTCCCGATAGCCTTTTGGCCATGGAGACCAGCTGCTGGGTCTCTGCCACACCAGAGTCAGTTTGGAGAGACTGGAGGAGATGCGGATGAAGAGACAGGGCTGCGGCGCTAGCACTGAGCGCCGGGACGGACAGGCTTCACAGTGTCTTGGCTGAATGAGCAGGTATCGGACACCTCAGTCTCCTTAGACACATCCTCGCTCATCCATGCAGACTGGACACTGGCCGAGTTAGTGGGCGGCCGAGAGTGGAGTCGGCTCTCTTGGTTGCTTTGTTGGGTCTGCTCCTGTCTCTGGTCATGCTCCCTCCACCCCAGCAGACGATGGCGTGGAACACCACAGAGGCCGCCACAGTGTATGTTTCTTTTACTTTTTATTCATAGCTGTATGTAGAAGTGGCTGGTTGCATCAGCTCTGCTCTTTTAATGTCCTTTGTGTTCTTTGATGTTTGATGTTTCCCTCTTACACACATGTAAGAGGGATGTGTGCTATGGCTATGAGTTGTTTTTTCCCTTTACCTCAGTCATGTCAAGGGACATGTAACCAAATATTAACATTGCTGTATGTATAGTTTTGACCCAAAAGATTTGGTCACATTTTCAGCAGACCCATAATGAATTCATAAAAGAACCAAACGTCATGAATGTTTTTTGTGACAAACAAATATGTCACATCTATCACTCTATCAAAAAAAAAAAAAAGAGTTGTAGAAATTATTGGAAACTCAAGACAGCCATGACATTATGTTTTTTACAAGTGTATGTAAACTTTTGACCACGACTGTATTTTTTATACCAGCTATCTTTTACCGGGACAAAGGGAAGCTGGAGTCTCTCCCAGCCTGACAGGCCTGGTCCTCCCTTGACTGGTCACACTGCAAAAACTGTCATCTATAAACAAAATTAATATAGAAATCAAGGTACTTTTCATCAATTTTTCACCATCACCTGATGAAATTATACTATATTGATTGTCATATATAATCAATATGTAATATATACAAACGTTGAAGATATATCATTTAAAATAAAAACTAGGAAATTAAAAAGTATTTTGGCGCAGGTGTGTTATTTGTTGTTCAGCAGCATCTTTTGTTGAACCAGGCCGCCTCTGTTGGTAAGCTTGTTTGAACTGAAGCACAAATGGTAAATAAATACACAATAAAACAAATTACAATAGCAAACATTTAACTTGATATTATGACATTGAATGTTGCTGCTGGCATGAAATGCTCTCCTTAAATGCAGCTTTCATTACACAGTAACAGGAGTTGGTTGGGCTTGACGTGCCGGGGCAGCTTGTACACGACCCTAAACCGGTTTGGTCTCACGCGGTATGAGACTGTAATCCATTGCCTGGAGGACAATAGGTTAGGGGAAGGGAACTAACAAACAAGACTCCAAAAACTCCGGAAGCCAGTACTGGTGGAAGGTTGGGCTTTGGGCTAGCAACCCAAACCTGTAAAAAATATCTTATGCTACAGAAACATTGTTGAAAAACTTTAAACCCCAACGTCTTGGAAAGGAAGCCTCTTCAGTGCCCCACACTAAAGAGCAAATGACGATGTACGTGGGAAACCGCAAGGAGAAAGGGCGTCCGAAGCTTCTGAACCCTAGACGACCCACCAACATTGCTGCATGGAACGTGAGAACTATGTACGTAGCCAGAAAGACGGCAGTAATCGCGGAGGAGATGAGGAGGTACAGACTATCTCTCCTTGGTCTGTGTAAAACCAGATGGCTCCAGTCAGGGCAGGTCAAGTTGGCGAGCGGAGAATCCATACTGTTCTCTGGTCACCCATTAGACTTGGAATCACACACAGAGGGAGTTGCGTTCATGCTCTCCACAGAGGCACAGAGGGCCTTCATCAGCTGGGAACCCGTCAACTCGAGGATTATCACAGCCAAATTCCAAATTTCACACAAGAAAATAAACCTCCACGTAGTACAATGCTACGCTCCCACTAACGATGCAGACGATGAAATAAAGGATCATTTCTACAACCAACTATATCCCATACTTGAGACAAAAAAAGGAAAGGACATCATGATTCTGATGGGAGACATGAACGCAAAGTTAGGAGGAAACAACAATGGCTATGAATTGAACATGGGAAGACAAGGACTAGGAACCATGAATGAAAACGGAGAAATATTTGCAGCAGCTTGTGCAGACAAAAGCTTGGTCATTGGTGGGACAATTTTCCAACACAAGGATGTGCATAAAGCAACCTGGGTGTCTGCTGACCATGTAACAGAAAACCAGGTCGACCACATCTGCATTAGCCAAAAGTTTAGACGCTCACTGCTGGATGTCAGACTGAAAAGGGGAGCTGACGCTGGATCAGACATCACCTAGTTGCAGCAAAAATCCAGCTGAAATTAGAACGCACAACACATAGAGAAGGAAGAGTCAAATTCAACATACAGCAATTTCAAGATATAGGCACATCAGAACTGTACACATCGAGAGGAGCCAGATGAGGTGGTTCGGGCATCTGGTCAGGATGCCACCCGAACGCCTCCCTAGGGAGGTGTTTAGGGCACGTCCGACCGGTAGGAGACCACGTGGAAGACCCAGGACACGTTGGGAAGATTATGTCTCCCGGCTGGCCTGGGAACGCCTCTGGATCCCCTGGGAAGAGCTGGACGAAGTGGCTGGGGAGAGGGAAGTGTGGGCTTCCCTGCTTAGGCTGCTGCCCCCGCGACCCGACCTCGGATAAGCGGAAGAAGATGGATGGATGGATGGAGAACTGTACAAAGTCACACTACACAACCTGTTCCAAGCACTACAAGATCTGCAAGAAACTCCTACATCAGTGGAGGATAAATGGAATAGTCTGAAAACAGTATGGAAAGAGACATGTCAAGAAGTGGTTGGGAGAAGAAAGGGAAATAACAAACCGTGGCTTTCCATGGAAACGTTCAAGAAAGTAGGTGAGAGAAAAGGGAAAAAGGAGACACTAAATAGAAGCAAAACCAGAGCAACAAAGGCCACACCACAGAAAAAATACGAAGCAGCAAACAAAGAAGTGAAGAAAAGTGTCAGAAAGGACAAAAATAAGTTTATTGAGGATTTGGCACAACAGGCAGAGGAGGCAGCAGGGAAAAACAATATCAAAGAACTTTACATAACTACACAAAAACTCATAGGCAAGTTTCAACAGTCACAATCACACATTAAAAACACACATGGTACACTACTCACAACCAAGGAGGACCAACTAAAGAGATGGACAGAACACTTTAGCGAACTGCTCAATAGACAACCCCCCCAAACTGACCGCAGAGATCCCACTAGTCACAGACCTGTTGGGAATAAACTGCAACCCTCCCACCAAGACCAAAATCAAGAAGGCCATCAGGGCCCTGAGAGGAGGCAAGGCGGAGGGGCCAGATGAGATCCCAGCTGAAGCCCTAAAGGCAGACATCGAAACCTCCACCAGCATGCTCTACCAACTCATGCAAACCATCTGGGCGGAAGAAAATCTCCCATCAGACTGGAGAGTTGGCATTATTGTCAAGATTCCCAAAAAAGGAGACCTCAGGGAGTGCAAGAACTACAGAGGCATTATGCTGCTTTCATCACCAGGGAAGGTGCTCAACCGCATCCTACTGGAGAGAATCCAAAATGGGAAACTGAGGGAAAACCAGGCAGGTTTCAAGAACAACCGATCCTGTGCAGATCAAATAGCCACACTCAGGATTATCATTGAACAGTCAATTGAATGGAACTCTCCTGTCTATGTCAACTTCATTGATTTTGAAAAGGCTTTTGACAGTGTGGATTGGGAGATGCTGTGGAGAGTGATGCCTCACAATGGCATTCCCCCAAAGTTGATTAACCTTATCAAGAACACCTACTGAGGGATGCAGTGTCGTGTCCTCCATGATGGCTGCCTGTCAGAGCCCTTCGAGGTCTTGACTGGGGTGCGGGAGGGATGCATGCTCTCGCCCTTCCTGTTCATCCTCTGTATAGACTGGACCATGACACAAACAACAAGAAATAACCAAACCGGCGTACAGTGGAGCCTGACCGAGCTGTTGGAAGACCTGGATGTTGCTGATGATATAGCACTCCTAGCACACACACTCCAGCATATGCAGGAGAAATCATGCAAATTGGAAACAACAGCTGCTTAGCTTGGACTCAAAATCAACACATCAAAAACTAAGTTAATGCGTATCAACAACAAGAACAACTTCCCAATAAACATGGATCATAACCAGTTAGACGAGGTTGCCACCTCTACATACCTAGAAAGCATTATTGCTGTGGACGGAGGAACGGAGGAGGATGTCAGTGCCAGAATTGGAAAAGCAAGGACCACATTCATTATCTTATATAAAATCTGGAAAGCAAAAAACATATCACTCAAGTCCAAACTGGAAATCTTCAAATCAAACGTCAAATCCACCTTACTCTACAGTTCAGAAACCTGGAAGATCACTGCTAACATACTCAACAAAATACAGACATTCTTCAACCGCTGCCTCTGTCGCCTCCTTGGTATCTACTGGTCTAACACCATCTCCAATGCCAACCTGTGGGACCTCACCCAACAAGACACAATAGAAACACATATCAGGAGGAGGAAATAGAACTGGATTGGTCACACACTGGTAGACACAATAGATCAATCACGAAACATGCTCTAACAAGGAACCCGCAAGGCAAGAATAATAGAGGAAGGCCTAGAACCACCTGGAGAAGAACCACAGAGCAGGAGATGAAGGCGCAAGGGCTGTCATGGCAACAACTGGAGCGGAGGGCACAAGACCTAAGGGGATGGAGGAGTTTCATCAATGGCCTATGTTCCTTAGGGAATTTAAAGGCCTACTGAAATGATTTTTTTTTTTATTTAAACGGGAATAGCAGATCCATTCTATGTGTCATACTTGATCATTTCGCGATATTGCCATATTTTGGTTGAAAGGATTTAGTAGAGAAAATCGACGATAAAGTTCGCAACTTTTGCTCGCTGATAAAAAAAAGCCTTGCCTTTACCGGAAGTAGCGTGACGTCACAGGAGCTAGTATTCCTCACAATTCCCCATTGTTTACAATGGAGCGAGAGAGATTCGGACCGAGAAAGTGATGATTAACCCATTAATTTGAGCGAGGATGAAAGATTCGTAGATGAGGAACGTTACAGTGAAGGACTTGAGAGGCAGTGATGGACGTATCTTTTTTCGCTCTGACCGTAACTTAGGTACAAGCTGGCTCATTGGATTCCACACTCTCCTTTTTCTATTGTGGATCACGGATTTGTATTTTAAACCACCTCGGATACTATATCGTCTTGAAAATGAGAGTCGAGAACGCGAAATGGACATTCAGTGCCTTTTATCTCCACGACAATACATCGGCGAAATGCTTTAGCTACGAGCTAACGTGATAGCATCGTGCTTTAACTGCATATAGAAACAAAAAAAATAAACCCCTGACTGGAAGGATAGATAGAAAATCAACAATACTATTAAACCGTGGACATGTAAATACACGGTTAATGCTTTCCAGGCTGGCGAAGGTTAACAATGCTGTGCTAACGACGCCATTGAAGCTAACTTAGCAACTTAGCAACCGGACCGCACAGAGCTATGCTAAAAACATTAGCTCTCCACCTACGCCAGCCAGCCCTCATCTGCTCATCAACACCCGTGCTCACCTGCGTTCCAGCGATCGGCAGAAGGACGAAGGACTTCACCCGATGCGTTTGGCGGCCCGGAGACGTAGGAAGTCAAGGTGAGGTCGGCGGCTAGCGCGGCTAGCGCTCCAACAAAGTCCTCCTGGTTGTGTTGCTGTAGTCCGCTGCTAATACACCGATCCCACCTACAACTGTCTTCTTTGCAGCCTTCATTGTTCATTAAACAAATTGCAAAAGATGTCCAGAATACTGTGGAATTATGAAATGAAAACAGAGCTTTTTGTATAGGATTCTACGGGGTACCATAACTTCCGTTACTCTGACTTCGTCACGCGCATACGTCATCATACCGCGACGTTTCAGCCGGATATTTCCTGGGAAATTTTAAATGTCACTTTATAAGTTAACCCGGCCGTATTGGCATGTGTTGCAATGTTAAGATTTCATCATTGATATATAAACTATCAGACTGCGTGGTCGGTAGTAGTGGCTTTCAGTAGGCCTTTAAAGGCCCAAGTAAGTAAGTAAGAAGGTTAAAACCTTGCCCTAGACCATGGAAATAGAGCAAAAATAAGCATGCAAAACGTATATATATGCCTACATGTCATAGAAGATCAATCTAACACATAAACAAAATTAAAAATAAATATTGCAGTTATAAGACCATAAATAAAATATACACCATCCGTATGTACACAATCTACGCACATTACATTTTGCTGTGTTGCACTGCAGAAAATATAATTTCAGTCTTTATGTAGGAACAAGCTTCTTCCCAATCTGTTCCTCCTGTGGCGTTCATAGCCCTGGATATATGTAGCCATGAGCATATGGCCTAACACACACCACGTACTGAAATCGTCCCTTTTCGCTCTCAAGGAAAGATTTTGTATGCAGCCAGGGACATTTTAAAGAGCAAGAAATAGATGATATTATGAAGCCAGCTCAACCATACGACTGAGTTTCCTCTCATGTCCTTGACACTATTCCTAAATACTGTCTTTAAAACAGACTTTTGGAGGTTACACAGCACAGAACAATTGAACTGTGAACACTTTATCCTCAGCGGGGCTTTCACAAATTTAAATTGATACATTAGTCGTAGCTCAGAGGGCAGTCACTTATTGGATGACATTTTCTTAGTTGCTGCAGCTTATTTCTATCCTCACATGGTAATAATGTAAAGAAAAATGGACAAATATAAGGTGGATAGAATCACAGTGGTTGGATAAGTGTTGCTATCATGCATAATGTCCCAAAAGGCTAAATCTCCAAAGACTTTATCAGAAATGTGTAGGCATAAGTATGTTTTGTTGTTTCTTTTCTTTTTTGTGTGTGTTTAATGTTTATTTCAAATAACACCACCGAGGTGTAGCCAGGATGGCAAAAAAAAACCATGATGACGAACATTGAACCAGGAATGCCTATAACATTTTTTTGCATGTGGGGAAGCAGTACATTCATCTCTGTCCTGGCTGCTCGTTGCAATAGTTGACAAAAATAATAACTAGAAAAGCACTCAGAGAGATCTCCGAAATTTAAGAATCCTTTAAAAAAAATCCTGAATTCACACGGTGATCCGGATCACCAGTGGAATGTAATAATTTGTTTCTTATCCTACTCCTGACATTTCCTCAAAGTTTAATCAAAATTAGCCCATAACTTTTTGAGTTTTGTTGCTAACTAAGAGACAGAAATACAAACAAACCCCAGTGAATTGAAGAATAAATGAAATGTGTTTGTTGCTTCCAAACAGGCTGCAAGAGGGTTCAGTTTTTGCACTGGTCTCAGCACTTGGCTGTGTTTGTTCTATAGCAGAATTAAATAAACAGAGTGAACCCTCTTGTCTTATCAACTCATCTTTGTCACTGTGGGTGGAGGTGGGATGGCCAGCATACACACACAAAGAAGTTCAGCTTCTTAATGTAAAGTTATGTTGTAAAAATGATCTGGAACACCTCCAAAATCTAATCACCCGTTCCGTCTCCCATTCCTTAAATGTCCTCAAAGTTTTAACAAAATCACATTGGAATCACAGGTAGACGTATTTCACATTACATATAGTTGAGATGATGTAAACTTAAATAAATGTCTGGTTACTTGGTGTCTTTGATAACAGGAACTTTGACTTTTTCTGATTTTGCAGTTGTTGATCCACATGCCTTGAATTGTGTCCTGCTCCCCTAGAGTGGTCCTATTATGGAAAATGTACTTTTCTTAGCTGTTGGTACCTCTTTTTGTGAATTTGGGATCCCTACAATACCCGAACATTTGGAATCAAACCGTCGAGGCATGGCATAGATATTTATAAAAAAAAATATTGCCTTTATCCAAATTTGTTCCAAACAAGCTGTTTGGAATTTGAGACTTTAGTGACGTATTTTGTCTAAGTTATGTCAGCGGATATCTCCATATATGGTAGCGGTTTACCAGAAGAGCTTTGCGTGAGTCCGCCATTTCTATTCAGTTGTAGTTCTAAGTTGTAGTCAACAACGTTGCTGACGGGGAGAAGACGCAATCGAAGGGATCTTGGCCTGGTAGAGGACTTTGGCAAGTAAATGAGACCACCCACAAAACGGCGCATTCTGAAGAAACAGTCTGAAAGCGGCTTGAGGATGGTCTGTAAAACAAAATCTATGCAAATTTTTGACCAAAGCACCACCATTACATGTCATGTATGTCACGGCGGGGTCGCATCTTTATGCGGGGTCGTTCTCCCAGGAAGCCAGACGGACTACTCCGGACAAGGCGTGCAGGTAAAAACATGATTTATTCCTCGAAAATCAAAGAAGCACCAAAAACAGAAAAAACAAGACGAAGGAAAAAGTGCCGATCGCACTGGATGCTAGGGCTAACACTTAGCATAGACTAGAGACAGGAATAATCACGTAGCAGTTGCGTGTAGCAAACACTTAGCATAAACTATGTACATGGAATACTCAGGGAACTGTGGCATGAAACTAGCAAAACTTACGTGACGAGACATGAGGCAAACAATGACGCCAGGCCGACTGACTGGCAAAGGCAGGCTTAAATAGTGTCTCTGATTAGACACAGGTGAGCGTCCAGAACACCAGAGGCAGGTGAAAACAATAAGCAGCCGTGGCAACCTAAACCAAACTCAGAGGTGTCAAACAGGAACTAAAAGAGTCCAAAACTAACAGAAAATAACAAAAACATGATTTGGACCACGGATCATGACAATGTAGACCACAAGGAAAACATCATAGTATGACCCCTTTAAGTTCTTGCAAATGTCAGACGCTCACTTATGTAGAGGTGTATTCCTTTCAGCTTGTTTTTCTGTTTCAGCAGTCCTGTTTTGTCCTTATTGTTGGTGAACTCTATAATGACAGGTGTGTTATTTCTGCCATATATTGGTATGTATGTACTGACCCTACGGATACTGCTTGCATCCTTTGATTGCAGAACGTTGGTCACCTGTTTCTATTTTGAAGCGACATCCGTTTCTTCTTGTTCCGCAGGTCAAAGCAAAAGTATTTTTTAATATATACCTGATTTCGCTTGGCAGTGTCATCAGGAGACATGGAATTCATTTCCACAGTTATGCTGACAACACAAAGTTGTATATTTCCATGCCTCCTGATGACAAAATATCAATGTATACTCTTTTTAATTGCATTTCAGATATTAAGTCCTGGATGGCAGATAACTTTTTTATAAAAATTATATTAAATATACTTGTTAAATAAAAAACCCTGCCGTGTTTTAACGAATACTTAGGCCTAAAAAGCTACTGTATTTTAATGTTGGTTATTATGGTGGTACTTGGTTAGAAAAAAAAATTGAGAACCACTGCAACCCCAAAAGGGACAAGCGGTAGAAAATGGATGGATGGATGGTTTATATCACCTGTAGTGAAGCTTGCCAGAAACAGGACTACATGCAGATGATGAAACATTACCATCAAAATGGATGGACATCATGCTGGCCTCGGCCTTTGCAGAAAGATCATGCACTATTGAGCAGTATGTGCTTTGTAAAACTAAAGAAAGTCAAACAAAAAGAGTCTTGAGTCAACTCTGGAAAACCTTTAGCGATTGACCAGCTGTGAGTGAGCGTGTAAGTTGAAACAGCAACCAGGAGGGTCAACTCTCATCGCTCCATTGATGTTCTTGAAAAAAAAATGTAATACCCTATTTAGTTTTGGCGTTTTTTATTCATTTATTTTATTTCACTGTTGTCTTTATTTTTTGTGCCAGAACTTCAAATTCGTGCCTGATAAGATATGGAGAAATTTACAATCCTCCAAGTGACGTCTTCTTCGTAAAATCTAACATTTTTATATCTGTTATCGGAGACTGCATTTAGAGAGTAGCTGAAAATGAGCTTCCGCTGGTGTATGGATAGTTTGGATATAGAAATAGTATACATGTATGTATGTGTCTGTCAGTGACGTGCAGTCAGGGGAGGCAGGTGAGGCGGGGCCTCACGTGCCATCATGGAAAGAAAAAAAATGTAAAAAGAAAAAAAATTAATTAAATTGTTATATGTATCCAGTGATTATACTATAAAGTTATTTTCCATTTAACTTCACCAGTTTTAGATTATTTTTATTCAAAATCGCTGAATTTTCACATTTGCCGTTCAAATACTGAGAAGAGACTAGCGGTGAGTCACCAGTCAGTTGAGCCTCACCATGGATTGCGCAATGACTCGGCTAACTGCTGGCCTGCTGTGCAGTGTGACCGTATTGCTATATGAATTATATTATACATTTCCATAGTTTAGTTAGTTGAGGTATATAATGTACAGTGTATTTTGTCAACAACTGTATGTGTGTAATGTATTTTTTGTGCTGAGCAATCATAAAACGGCTGCGAAGACGCACTGTGTGAGGCTCACAGTAATCCCGCCTCATGGTGGTAGAGGGCGCTAGTGATCCCATTCTTGCGACTACTCGGCTGCAGAATAAATGATAAGTGACAACAAGCTAGCAGTACTCAGACTCGCCACACTGGGAGAAGTGCGAGCAGACACATGTCTCTCCAGTGGAAGCCAGCCTTTTTTTCCCCTTTTTTTCAAAACTGTATTTATAACAAACATGGCATTTTTATTAGAGTAAACCAGCATTTGTGGGTGTGTTTTGTCAGATGCAAAAATATTGTTTAATTGCTTGCAATAACATTAAATCAAATGAATGTGTCTGCCAATATGGAGGATTATATACTGTATCCAAGATGAAATACTTCTCTAAACTGGACTTTAAGACAAAATGAATGTGATCATACAAAGTAGGTTTTCATGGAGGATAGCTATTGCTGCTTCAGATACAAGTACAGAAAGGTAAGATACACTCACAATACTTGATTTATTTTGTTAAAACCAAATGGGACCAAAAAGTATTTAATAACAACTTTATCAAATACTTTTTGGACCCATTTATCATATCATAATATCATTATGATAATGTTTTTATGAAAGCAAATAAATCCGTTCTTTTTCTTGTTATTCTAATGTGCAACCTAATGATTAGAGCTACACATATGAATTTAAGGAAAAAAAAAAAAAGGAAAAAAACCCTCCAAAAGTATCTTTGCCTCATCTGGTGTATAGTTCACCGCACGTCACTGGTGTCTGTATATGTATAAAAACACTGCTGAACACACTAAAAATATACATATTTGAAACATTGTTTCAACGTTGCAGTATAATGTGGCTCCATCCTTACACTTCAACATCGGATCAATTTACAAATACAACTACTTTGCAATGTTGTTTCAGTGTTAAAGGACATGTATGTATGTTCAATGTTGTATTAATATTGTGTGCCTGCACTGCCTGCTTGGTCAACTCTGGAAAACTTGAGCAAGTGACCAGCTGTGAGTGAGTGGGGGTAGAGATGGCAATACAAAGCGATCACTTTTAGCCTGAGTGCTCCCTCTACATCGCACCATCATTCTGAAAAGAGTGTGACGTCTGAAATGTCACCTTCCTGCTGTTTTTACGTATTATTTTTACGGGTCAATAATCTAGCTTGCTGTTGTTGGCTTTCCTTTTTGAAGGCCAAAATCCTCCCAGGTCATTTTAACAATTAATTTATTCCAATATGGAATAAGGCTGTAACATAACAGAAAAAAGTGAATCGCTGTGAATATTTTCCGGATGCACTGTAGCTCACATGTGCTGGCTGTCCAAGCTATGTTTAACTTATCTGTGCTACTTTTGTTGACTACATTGACACTGGTAAACTCCACAAGCATTGAAGTTGTTTGTTTTTCTACACTTGGTCAAGTTGGTGTCGATGTAGCATTCATGCTCGTGGCATCCTCACGTATGTGCTTTGCTTTAAGATGCTATTTCAAACTTGTTGTGCGCCGATGATGAGAAATTTTGTTGCTGCAATGCCAACAAATTAGCTCAGTTTTATTTTAAGTTCCATAGGAGTGTGTTTTGAAGTGAATTTGACCATTTCTCATCACTCATCTTTGCACTGTGTAACAATAGGCGCCGACTTTTGGGTTTACGTGCGGTCGCAGAGGCAAAAATTCTGACATGGGAGAAGTTCGGGGAAGCCATGGAAAATTATTTCCAGTTGGCTACAAAGCGATTCTGGACCACCATCCGCCGCCTCAGGAGGGGGAAGCAGTGCACTGTCAACACCGTGTATGGTGAGGATGGTGTTCTGCTGACCTCGACTACGGATGTTGTGGATCGGTAGAGGGAATACTTCGAAGACCTCCTCAATCCCACCAACACGCCTTCCTAAGAGGAAGCAGTGCCTTGGGAGCTCCTCGGTGGCAAGGCCCCGGGGGTGGTTGAGATCCGCCCGGAGTTCCTTAAGGCTCTGGATGCAGTGGGGCTGTCTTGGTTGACAATAATAATAATAATAATAATACCTGGGATTTATATAGCGCTTTTCTAAGTACCCAAAGTCGCTTTACATGTTAAAAACCCATCATTCATTCACACCTGGTGGTGGTAAGCTACTTTCGTAGCCACAGCTGCCCTGGGGTAGTCTGACGGAAGCGTGGCTGCCAATTTGCGCCTACGGCCCCTCCGACCACCACCTATCATTCATTCAACATTCAATCACCGGTGTGAGCGGCACCGGGGGCAAGGGTGAAGTGTCCTGCCCAAGGACACAACGGCATGGTAAGAGGCGGGGATCGAACCTGCAACCCTCAGGTTTCTGACACGGGCGCTCTACCCACTACGCCATGCCGCCCCAAACAAGACTCTGCAACATTGAGTGTACATCGGGCGCGGTACCTCTGGAGGTGGTGGGGGTGGTGGTTTCTCTCTTTAAGAAGGAGAACAGGATGGTGTGTTCCAACTATCGTGGGATCACACTCTTCAGCCTTCCCGGTAAGGTCTATTCAGGTGTACTGGAGAAGAGGCTACAATGCAGTAAGATAGTCAAACCTCGGATTCAGGAGGAACAGTGTGGTTTTTGTCCTGGTCGTGGAACTGTGGACCAGCTCTATACTCTCGGCAGGGTCCTTGAGGGTGCATGGGAGTTTGCCCAACCAGTCTACATATGCTTTGAGGACTTGGAGAAGGCATTTGACCGGGAAGTCCTGTGGGGAGTGCTCAGAGAGTATGGGGTATCGGACTGTCTGATTGTGGCGGTCCGCTCCCTATATGATCAGTGTCAGAGCTTGCCAGCAGTAAGTCGGACCCATTTCCAGTGAGAATTGGACTCCGCCAAAGATGCCCTTTGTCACAGATTCTGTTCAGAACTTTTATGCGCAGTCAGAGCATTGAGGGCATCTGGGTAGGCGGCTGCAGGATTAGGTCTCTGCTTTTTGCAGATGATGTGGTCCTGATGGCTTCATCTGGCCAGGCTCTTCAGCTCTCACTGGATCGGTTCGCAGCCGAATGAGAAGCGACTAGGATGGGAATCAGCACCTCCAAGTCCGAGTCCATGGTTCTCGCCCGGAAAAAGGTGGAGTGCCATCTCCGGGTTGGGGAGGAGATCATGCCCCAAGTCGAGGAGAGTGAGGGAAGAGTGGATCGTGAGATCGAAAAGTTGATCGGTGCGGCGTCTTCAGTAATGCGGACGCTGTATCGATCCGTTGTGGTGAAGAAGGAGCTGAGCCGGAAGGCAAAGCTCTCAATTTATCGATCGATCTGCGTTCCCAGCCTCACCTGTGGTCATGAGCTTTGGGTTATGACCGAAAGGACAAGATTATGGGTACAAGCAACCGAAATGAGTTTCCTCCGCCGCGTGGCGGGTCTCTTCCTTAGAGATGAAGTGAAGTGTGAATTATATTTATATAGCGCTTTTCTCTAGTGACTCAAAGCGCTTTACATAGTGACACCCAATATCTAAGTTACATTTAAACCAGTGTGGGTGGCACTGGGAGCAGGTGGGTAAAGTGTCTTGCCCAAGGACACAACGGCAGTGACTAGGATGGCGGAAGCGGGGATTGAACCTGCAACTCTCAAGTTGCTGGCACGGCCGCTCTACCAACCGAGCTATACCGCCCCAATGCCACAGTGGGACCTCGGTTTTCGTTTGATTCACTTTACAACTATGATTTTGTAAGCCATCGCAGTATCATAACATCCAAATATATCCGCTGGATGTCATACATTTACAGTATCACCCAGCCCAACAGTAGATGCAATCAAGGTTTTGTAATGGACAGTTTGAGCCAAAATTCAATCACCTAACTGTACGGGTGTCCCGATACAACTTTTTCACTTCTGACAGACATTCAATATTGGCTAATACGATATCAGTATATCTCCTTTAATTATTTAGCGCTGTGGAATGTAATTAGTCAAACAGAACAAAGGCAGGGATGAAAAACACAAAGCTATTTATTATTAGCCATCTAGAATGGACTTATGCTGTTTTTAAGTTTTAGTGGAGTGGTAATTGTGGCTCATGACGCAAAAAGTCGAATGATGCGTACACGTTTGTTACTGGATACTTTCCAATACGCAATTGTTTTGGAGACTTAAGTAATATGCAACTACATTTATTTGTTACTAGTTTATATTGAAAAATGTGCTGTATTAGACCACAATATTGTTCCATTATGGACACATTATGTATGTCTAGCCCGTGTGCTATTGTGTGCTTTGCTGTTGTGTAGCGGCTAGCTCTTAGTAGCCTACAGCTTACAATGCTTACCTTTTATAAATGACTTAACTAAAATACAAGAAAAGACCAACCTTGTGTGTTTATTGGAGGACATTTAGAAGTCAACAGTCTGTCCAGATTTGCACTTATAAACACACTGCAGGACTGCTTGTATCGGACTGTTTTGATGCAAGCCAATATTGATGTGTTTGCTGATATTGGACTAATATCAATATTGGATCGGGACACCCCTAAACATAACATTATTATGAATTTAGGAGTCAACCAGAATCACAGAATGTTCCACTTTATATATTCTTCTGTTTATGAATGACTTTTTAAAATGTGTTCCAAAGAATAATCCTCAATTTCTTTTGTCTCCACTGGTTATTTTGTGTTCATGTGTTGTAGAAGCAGGCGTAACTTAGCTGGTCGAATAATGCACTGAACACTTCTGACCGCCTTAAAAATAAATACTCTAAATATGTCATTTCTGGTGGAATGTATGAAAATACTTCAAGCATCTTAAGCACAATCACTCCTTTCATTTTCTCTTGAAATAAAATTCTATAATTCGGAGCACAGACCTCGCTATTAGGTACGCACGCACGTACACACACATGCACTGCAAAGAAGTGCCGCACGTTCTCTCTCCACACATAGAAATTATATGAGCATTCATAACTTTTGGATTTAGCTGTCTCCTTCATCGCCGCGGTTCTCTGGTTTGGAGGAGCCCTCGAAGCGCTGGGAGGCGATGGCTGCTTGATGAGACATACTCTTCCTCGCGACGTCACCTTTCCTCCACAACGTGATCTCCTGCTGTTTGAAGTATCGTCTTTCCTCCTCGTCAATGAGGACCAAGTTGAGGTAGTAGCGCACTGAGAACTTCTTGTTAATGTCCCTCATGGTGGGATAGTGTGAGAAGCTCCATCATCTGTGAGGAGCTCAAAGTAAAGTCGCTGCTCCTCCACATCGAGGGGAGCCAGATGAGGTGGTTCGGGCATCTGGTCAGGATGCCACCCGAACGCCTCCCCAGGGAGGGGTTTCGGGCACTTCGGACCAGTAGGAGGCCACGGGGAAGACCCAGGACGTTGGGAAGACTATGTCTCGGGATCCCCCGGGAGGAGCTGGACGAAGTGACTGGGGAGAGGGACGTCTGGGCTTCCCTGCTTAGGCTGCTGCCCCCGCGACCCGACCTCGGATCAGCAAAAGAAGATGGATGGATGGATGTATATATATATATATATATATATATATATATATATATATATATATATATATATATATATATATATATATATATATATATATATATATATATATATATATATATATATATATATATATATATTTATCTTTATTACTTATATTTTTTTTTTCTTGACTTTTGCCAAGTACAATGCATAATAAATTGACTGTTCATTAGTGTTGTAATCATAAAAATCAAGAAAACATATCAATAACGAAAAAAGTCTATGTCAACCGTGTATGGATATGTATACTGTATTTACACAGCAAAAAATCTCTTCAATTAAAAGAGAAGTCGTATGAGGAGGTGCAGTGTAAGCATTGCTCCAGCTGTGGCCAGCTCAAAGTTGGAAGCAAACATGGTGCCTTTGATGTCTTCTGACCAATCATTTAGGCGACGGTTTGCAACCAAGTTGGCCATACTGTCTTTATACACGACTCTGTTACCCCTCCCAAGCTGAGTTGCTTGGGCTTCAGTCCAAAGAAACCGAAAGTTTACCAACACCTCTTCTCATCATCAAAACTAGTATGCTCTGTGTGTGTGCGTACTGGATGTGCAATGATACAAACACAGGGTGGACTCTTGGGTTTCGTTAACCAAACAGACACATAATGACTCCTTATGCAGTCCATTCTACTAAGGTGGAAAATATTCCTCTTACACTGTCTTTGCATCTTACTCAGGAGATGTCTCACGATACTGGGTACGCAAAGAGAGAGAGAGTCATAAGAATAAATTTTAAACTGACAATCATTCCAAAGGTCATATTGTATACATACAAGTCTCATCATCTTTTAAATTTGCCTGATCTAAGGTTTAAATGGACTGAACATCATGTCTATAAATTGTTCAAGCTATCATAACATAGTCTGTGACCACCAAGCATACAGTGCATCATACTGCCTCAACATTACACCTCATATTTGATCCCCTGCTGATTTATTTTGATTACCCCTTTAAAAGACACAAACATTCCAGAACATTTACGGTAGAATTACTTCAATAGGGACTGATAGAATATATATTTTTAGTTACAGAAAAAACATACATACATTTTCAAATTTAATTTGCATTTGATTGAGTGAAATAAGTATTTGATTCCCTACCAAACATCAATAATTCTAATCCTTGGTTATGTGCCCAGGAGGCACACACACAAATAGTGTCCCTTCAAAAAGAAGCTTGATTAGAAAAAAAACATTTTTTGTTGCAAAAATATGAAAACAAAAAAACAAAAAACCAGGCAATGCAAGGAGAAATGGATGTTGAGCAACAGATGGCCAACTTTCTGGAATTGAAGGATGTGAATATACACCACAGTGACACGCATACCACTACACAGCAGAAATAACAACACACCACCAACAAGAATTCTAAAACAATGCTGCTGAAACAGAAAAGCAAGCTCAAAGGAACAAACGTCTATATAAATGAGCATCTGAAAGCACAGACATTGTCAAGAAAGCACGCAACATAAGGATGCAGGAAGAATATTCAGGGGCCTTGGAGTGTCGTCCGCAAAATCTACTGTAAGTTAAATAGAGAACTGGAAGAAGCCAAAGTGTCACGGTTGGTAAAACTGGTGGACCCGAATGCAGAAAAGGCAAGCTGAATTAAAGTTCAAGTGTTATTAAAGGGAAAGGAGGGAGCTCGTAGTCCTTGTCTTTGCGGTCCAAGAGAACAGACTGAGGCGAGCAGGCTGTGGCGAGCAGGCTGAGGCGAGCAGGCTAAGGCAGGCACACACGGCAGTTTTTTTTTTAAAATAACAAGCAACTGGACGAATTCGGAAGTTTACTTCATCCATCCAGCCATCCATCTTCTGCCACTTGTCCCTGTCTGGGTTGCAGGGGTGCTGGAGCCTATCCCAGCTGCACTCAGGCAGAAGGCAGGGTACACCCTGGACAAGTCGCCACCTCATCACCGACACAGATAAACAGACAACATTCACATCTCAAGTAAAATAAATGCACAACACTCAAAAATGATGCAGCTTGATGGAATATAATCATCAACAATTGATGACAACAACATTAAAGGCCTACTGAAATGATTTTTTTTTATTTAAACAGGGATAGCAGATCCATTCTATGTGTCATACTTGATCATTTCGCGATATTGCCATATTCTTGCTGAAAGGATTTAGGACGTAGGACGCCGAGATGAGCGGTCGCACCCTCTTTCGCTCCCGATCGGGAATTCAAACAACTGCTCGGATTATCCCACACTTCCTCCTTTTTGTACTGTGGATCACGGATTTATATTTTAAACCTCCTCGGATACTTCACCCTCTTGAAAATGAGAGTCAAGAACACGAAATGGACATCCATAGTGACTTTTATCTCCACGACAATACATCGGCGAAGCACCTTGGTTTTGGAGCTAACGTGTTAGCATCGTGCTTGACTGCACATCGAGGCAAAGTGAACATGCCCCTGACTGGAAGGATAGACGAAAAGTCAATAATACTACTATTACTTCTACTATCAGGAGACACTGAACTCAACCCTGGACCTGTAACAACACGGTTAATGTTGTCCCGACTGGCGAAGACTAGCAATGCTACTGCTAGCGTCGCCATCGAAGCTAACTCAGCTACCGGCTCATCTCAGCTCAAGCTCACCTGTGCTCCAGCGATCGGCGGCTCGGCGGAGGACTTCGCCCCGTTCATCGACACGGTCGGAGGCTCGGCGGCGGCGTTGGAGGACGACCCAGTCATCAGAGAAGGCAGCGACTCAGCAGCGGTGAACGACGCAGCGGCGGTGGACGGCGACCCAGCCATCGGTGATGGCGGGGAACTGCACGAGATGGCGGGGGTCCACGCGGCCTCTCCCCGGTCCATGACGGTCGAGGACGCGGCATACACTGGATTTAGAGGCGCCTTTACAAAAACATTTTTGTTGTTCTCTTTGTCTTCGAAAAAGCCCGCCAAAAGGAAATCCATCCCCAGCAACCCTACCTGGCATCCCCCTCTCCCCCTCTCCAACTCCACCCCTCCCCCTCCCTCCCCCTTCACCTGGAGGAAGAACAATATGTCTCTCTCTCTCTCTCCTTTCTCTTCCTTCTGTTCTTCAACTTCAACAGCAATAATAACCAACAATTTTTCTGGTCAGTACCACAACACAGCGGTCTCTGATGCCCTTTTTGGTTCCAGTGGACTACACATCATCCACCTTAATGTGAACAGCCTCTCTGGAGCCAAACTCGACCAAATCAGAGAAATGTTCCTCAACACGACGGTAAAAATCTTGTGTTTCTCTGAAACCAAATTTGATCAAAGTATTTCTGACTCAGAGATAGAAATAGAAAACTTTTCGGTTATCAGAAAGGACAGGAATAAACACGGTGGGGGCGTTTGTATGTATATTCACCAAGATATTAAATACATAACTCAGACTGATCTTAACCACAATGACCTGGAATCTGTGTGGGCGGAAATCAAATTTAAAAACGCTAAGCCGGTACTAATAGGGACTGTTTATAGACCCCCTAATCAGAGTGATTTCTATGGGGTTTTGGATGAATGCTTGGCGGGGACAGACAACGTGGAGAAAATTATAACTGGGGATCTGAACACAGATATTCAATGCAAAGATGCGCCTGTCTTCAGATCCTTCAGCAAGTTTTGTAATCTGCACAGTCTTTCCCAGCTAATAGCGCTACCCACAAGGGTGTGTGATTCCACCCAATCAACCATAGATCTTATTCTCACTTCAGACCGGCCTAAAATAAAAATTAGTGGGGTCATGATCTGTGGTCTTAGCGACCACTATCTAACCTTCTGCACCCGCAAAATAGCTAAACCTAAAGCCAATGGCCACATAACAGCCCAATCCAGATCCCTCAAAAAATACTCCAAAGACTATTTCAATTTAAAATTAGATGAGTGGGTCTGGTCCCCTGTGCTCGCGAGCAACCTGGTCGATGTTGCTTGGGATCGCTTCAAAACGGCGTTCCTAAAGATACTAAATGACATGGCTCCCGTGAAAACAGTCAGGATCAAAGCCCGCTCGGAACCATGGATGAATCCGGACCTATTAGCTGCCATAAAAGACAGAGACAGGAAATACTCTGAATACCAAAAATGTAAAACAGAAGTAGATAAACAACCCAATAATATCAACCTCAAATTACTCCTTTCAACTCTCAAAAAGCAATGCAATAAATTAAGAAATAAGTCAACCAACCTGACTAAATCCTTAAAAAAAAATTACATTAACGACAAAATAGAGGAAAACACAAATAAGCCACGTGAGCTCTGGAAAATTCTCAACAACCAGCTTTCTGGTTGCAGCCAGAAACTTAAAACAAGACTCACCAACATCAGCATCAAGGAGGGTGACTCCCTCATTACAGACAAAATGGAGGTAGCTAGCAGACTTAACATCTTTTTCACCAGCATAGCCGCAACCCTTGTCAACAAGCTGTCCCACCACTCTGGTTGCTTTGGTGTAGAACACATTAAAGCCTTCTACAGAAAGCTAGGAGTATCCAACGATGATTTCAAATTAGAAATGGTCACAGCTGATGAGGTGTTTAAAAAATTGAGCGTGCTCCACCCTAACAAGGCCACCGGCCTTGATAATATTCCCTCCAGATTCCTCAGGGACTCTGCCTCCATCATTGCCCCGATCGTCACGCACATAATAAACCTATCAATTACACAAAGCCTAGTACCAAAAGATTTTAAGATTGCAAGAGTAACTCCCCTCTTTAAAAAAGGAAGCAAATTGGAACCTGGCAACTACCGACCTGTTTCTATTCTCAGTTCCATTTCGAAAGTAATGGAAAAAATTGTTTATGAACAGGTCGATAGTTACCTTGCCACTAATAAACTCATGTACAAATTCCAATCCGGCTTCAGAACTAACCACTCCACTGACACATGCCTTCTCTATCTGACCGACCACATCAAACAAGAGGTGGACGCGGGCAAATACTGCGGCATGGTCATGCTGGACCTTCAGAAGGCCTTTGACACCGTTAACCCCGCTATACTGTTGGATAAGCTCAGAGCAATCGGATTTAACAAAAACTCATGGAGCTGGATGCAATCTTACTTGGAGGGGAGGGAGCAGGTGGTAGAGGTGAACGGCACCGTGTCCCCCCCCCCCCCCCCCCCCCCCCTCTCGGTGAGCTGTGGAGTCCCCCAAGGCAGTATATTGGGACCTTTACTGTTCCTAATATACATAAACGACATGTCATCGGCATGCGACTGTGAATTGTTTTTGTTTGCGGATGACTCTGCCTTGCTGGTATCCGGCAAGGACAAGTCACAGGTGGTGAAAATCCTCAGTGCTGAGCTCTGTAGAACTTGCACCTGGCTTGCTGACAACAAGCTATCCATACACTTGGGTAAAACAGAATCCATCCTGTTTGGGTCCCACATCAACCTCAAGAAAGTCAATGACTTCACCATAAAAGTGGGTGACATTGTTATCACCAGGAAAGATGAGGTCACCTACCTAGGTTCCATTCTAGAGGCTAACCTTTCCTGTGATAAAATGGCAAACAAGGTAATCAAAAAGGTTAACCAACGAACGAGATTTCTCTACAGAATCTCCTCTCTGGTCAACAAAAGCACCTTGAGGATTCTGGCGGGAACTCTCGTTCAACCCTTTTTTGATTACGCATGCACCTCCTGGTACCCTAGCACCTCCAAAACCCTCAAATCTAAACTCCAAACATCTCAGAACAAGCTAGTCAGGTTACTGCTAGACCTCCACCCCAGATCCCACCTCACTCCTACCCACTTCTCTAAAGTGGGCTGGCTCAAGGTGGAGGACAGAGTTAAACAACTAGCACTGAGCCTAGTCTATAAAATCCGCTACACCTCCCTGATACCGAAGTACATGTCAAACTACTTCCTTAACGTAAATGACCGCCATAACCACAACACCAGGGGGAGCTCCACTAACCACGTTAAACCCAGATTCCGAACTAACAAAGGTCTTAACTCATTCTCTTTCTATGCCACATCAATGTGGAATGCGCTCCCAACAGGTATAAAAGAAAGGGCATCTCTATCCTCCTTCAAAACCGCAATAAAAGTTCACCTCCAGGCAGCTACAACCCTAAACTAACACCCTCCCCGGATTGCTAACAATCAAATGTAAACAATCAAATGCAGATACTTTTTCTTATGCCTTCTGATCTCTCTCTCTCTCTCTCTCTCTCTCTCTCTCTCTCTCTCTCTCTCTCTCTCTCTCTCTCTCTCTCTCTCTCTCTCTCTCTCTCGCTATGTCCACTACCTGATGTCCGCCCCCCCCCCCCCCCTCCACACCCCTGATTGTAAATAATGTAAATAATTCATTGTGATTATCTTGTGTGATGACTGTATTATGATGATAGTATATATGATAGGATATATCTGTATCATGAATCAATTTAAGTGGACCCCGACTTAAACAAGTTGAAAAACTTATTCGGGTGTTACCATTTAGTGGTCAATTGTACGGAATATGTACTTCACTGTGCAACCTACTAATAAAAGTCTCAATCAATAAAAAGTCTCAATAGAACAATGACGATAAAGTTCGCAACTTTTGGTCTCTGATTAAAAAAAAAGCCTTGCCCCTACCGGAAGTAGCGTGACGTTGTCAGTTGTTAGCTTCCTCATATTTTCCTATTTTTTTTAACGCAGCTAGAGCGATTTGGACCGAGAAAGCGACGATTACCCCATTAATTTGAGCGAGGATGAAAGATTCGTGGATGAGGAAGTTAGAGTGACGGACTAGAATGCAGTGCAAAACATATCTTTTTTTGCTCTGACGGTAACTTAGGTACAAGCTGGCTCATTGGATTCCACACTCTCTCCTTTTTCTATTGTGGATCACGTATTTGTATTTTAAACCACCTCGGATACTATATCCTCTTGAAAATGAGAGTCGAGAACACGAAATGGACATTCACAGTACTTTTATCTCCACGACAATACATCGTCGAAGCTCTTTAGCTACTGAGCTAACGTGATAGCATCTGGCTCAAATGCAGATAGAAACAAAATAAATAAATCCCTGACTGGAAGGATAGACAGAAGATCAACAATACTATTAAACCATGGACATGTAACTACACGGTTAATAATTCTCAGCCTGGCAAAGCTTAACAATGCTGTTGCTAACGACGCTGAAGCTAACTTAGCAACTTAGCAACCGGACCTCACAGAGCTATGATAAAACATTAGCGCTCCACCTACGCCAGCCAGCCCTCATCTGCTCATCAACACCCGTGCTCACCTGTGTTCCAGCGATCGACGGCGCGACGAAGGACTTCACCCGATCACAGATGCGGTTGGCGGCTAGCGTTGGCTAGCGCGTCTGCTATCCAAGTAAGTCCTCCTTGTTGTGTTGCTACAGCCAGCCGCTAATACACCGATTCCACCTACAACTTTCTTCTTTGCAGTCTCCATTGTTGATTAAACAAATTGCAAAAGATTCACCAACACAGATGTCCAGAATACTGTGGAATTTTTCGATGAAAACAGAGCTTTTTGTATTGGCTTCAATGGGCTACCGATACTCCTGTTTCACTGGCTACGTCACGCGCATACGTCATCATCCAAAGGCGTTTTCAACCGGAAGTTTAGCGGGAAATTTAAAATTGCACTTTATAAGTTAACCCGGCCGTATTGCCATGTGTTGCAATGTTAAGATTTCATCATTGATATATAAACTATCAGACTGCGTGGTCGGTAGTAGTGGGTTTCAGTAGGCCTTTAAGGACATAGATCTGGACACTAATTATATTTTCATGTGTGCCCATTGGAACAAGATGATGCAATTTATGTCATTTATTGATCAATGTTAATACGTTATTGCTTAATCTACAGTAAATCTGGCATTTTTTTTAATGAATTACAGTATCCAACATTTCTCTTGGATTTTCTAGTCCAGCATTTATTTATATATTCATCTTTAATCTTTTTCCTTATTGTAAGTTATTTTATTTTAAAAATAATTATCAATTATATTCATAATTATTTTATTTACCTTTATGAATTACTATTTATTACTTATTTACTATAATTTATGTTTTAACATATTTTTGAATGGTTTTCCTTTTATCACTGCAGAAGCTATAGTCTGTCATTATATTTTCCTTTTTAACTCTTATTTGCTTATTGTGTATGTTTGATTTCTAATTCTAATGTTGGTTTGTTATAAAAAAATAAATTATATAAATAAAAAAATAAAAATAAAAATAAAAATAAAAATATATATATATATATATATGTTTTTTTTTGGTAAATACAGATTTGTATTCTCTTGTTTTATTCCTACCTATTTAAATGCCTAATTGTTTATGTAATTAATTTTATTTTCATTAATCAAAGAAAATTTAAATCATCATAGCGTCCAGGTGGGTCCAACCATTAAGGGTATCTAATTTGTCATGACTGAATATCTACTATGACTCATTTTCACTCTGGAACAAAATGTTCTGTCGGTCAAATTGATGAAAAAAAACAACATTCAATGTGATGTGGGAGTCCATTCAAAAAGCGAAATGTTCACTTCAGGCACAATAATGAGAAAAAGACTATGGGCGCCATGGCGACCATGCACCAATGCTGCTGAGTGAGATGAGTTGAACTTCAAGAATTATGACTAGGTGCTTCTATTACAATACATTTTGTGAAGAATTGCTTGCACAGGCTACATTTGTGTTTCCAGATGATTATATCCACAATTGTGTATTGCTTCTTTTGGGTTTTTATTTCTGTGTGATGGCTGAGGTGCTGCAACAATCTCCTGCTGTGAGAACGTCTGACAACTGGGACATAAAAAGTAGCTTTTATTTGTCAAAGAATCATACATATGACAATATTATATGATAACAGTACTGTACTGTACAAATATTTTGTAAATATAATAATTAATAGTTTTAAGCATTTAAAAAAAAATTGGTATATCCACTTTGAGCAGACTATATCAGCCATTTATTAATATTTATCACTTTGCTGACGGCTCATTAGTGCTCACCAATACCTTCTAATTGGAGAAAATACATTTGATGGCTGTTATCGTTGGTATCAAAAATCATCCTTTAGTTCTCGACTTGGAGCCAAATAAACTGCACCATGATGCAGACAAAAAGTTAAGCATAAAACTGCTGATCATGGAGGTTAAAAGAAAGAATTAGAGCGTTCAACCAGTTTGAATGTCACTGTCTGTATATGGACCATGGGCAGCTTCTAATGTCTACAAGGAAACTGTTTTACAAACTACATGCAACATATGCAAAACACCCGTACTTGGATATGTGGTGGCTGAATTCCATTTCTTTCTTGTAAATGGTATACCAAACCAGTTATTATTAATAATATTACATACCGGTAGCGGAGCTCTTCATGGCATTGTAGTAGTATTCAACCCAGGGAATAAACTTGCTCCAAGAAGCTGGCTGGCGGTTAGCAATGCAGCGCAGAATGGTCTCCAAACTCTGGTTGACCCTCTCTGCCTGCCCGTTGCTCTGAGGGTGGTATCGTCTGCTGGTTCATGCATCTTGGGGTAAAACAATTGCAGTCATGCGAGTTCCTCACAGAGTTTGATTAATAGTTAGCGTAACAGTTGCTCAATTAGTAACATGTAAATGTTTTTAATTTAGCTAGCTGTATAGTAGGGGAGATGGAGTGAGTCAACGAGTTAGACAAGTATTATGAACCTAGATGCAGGTAAAACCTTGCGACTTTTGAACAACTTGTTCATGACTGGCACACCATTAGTTAAAATGCAAAACCTACAAACAAGGTAGAATTAAATGAGCTCTGCTTGTTCTTACTTATTTTCGGACATTTGGATTGTGTAAGTGTTACCATGTGATGGAATTCCCAGTCGTCCCATCGTAATCTGAATGTCAAGTGGTATGTTGGGACGTGAATGTAACTTTCGCCAGCACGGAGGAGTGTGTGTGTGCGTGAGTGTGCGCATGATAAGGTTTCATGTTAAACTCTTGGCAGTTGAATGTGCTTCTCCAACCAGGAAGTGGACCTCTGGTGACTTCTTATTTTTGTCCTGGGGAGTGAAACAAACTGAACCCAAATTGACTTCAAACTCATCCTTGGATATGACACTTTTTAAACTGATTTGTTTATATAATAAAATAATAACTTCAATAATCACCCAGCATATTCTTTGTAAGGAATGTTTTCCAGATGTCCATGTTCATGTATTGTTTGTCTGCAAACTGCAACATGTTGTGTTGTCACTTTGTGTAAAACACAGTGCCTTTTTATCTTAGCTTGGGCGGGGACGGCGTGGCGCGGTTGGGAGAGTGGCCGCGCCAGCAACCTGAGGGTTCCTGGTTCAATCCCCACCTTCCAACCTCGTCACGTCCATCGTGTCCTTGAGCAAGACACTTCACCCTTGCTCCTGATGGGTCATGGCAGCTCCCGCCATCAGTGTGTGAATGTGTGTGTGAATGGGTGAATGTGGAAATAGTGTCAAGGTAGAAAAGCGCTATACAAGTATAACCCATTTACCAATTTTCTCATTGTCACTTCTTAAATCTGTCAGAATTACATCAACTATTCTACCATACGAATGAATAAAAGAAAAAAATGCACAAATGAACAAAATACCTTTTCAATCTTCAAACTAATATTTTTTTTGTGTGTGTGAGATTTTCATTAATTAAAAAAAAAATGTAAGTGCCATTTTGTACTACTTCATGTAAAAAGTGTGATGAAACTGTTGAAACTACTGCACCTTGCCCTGATCCACATACAACACGACAGCGTCGCCATAGCCAGTGGGAACTAATTATCAGTATTTGCCTTTCGCTTTAGTTCCAGGTGCACGTGCACTGTGGCTCTAAAGATCGTGGGAGATCTTCTCCTCCGAAGCATGGAAATTCTCATGGGAAGCCCAATATTGACGAGGCGCTTTTTTTTACACCTTTGAAACGTTTACTGATCAAACTTGTGAAAGTAAGTCTGATGAAATCCACACATTCAGTTAGGACGAAGTAATAATTATGTCCTGTGTGTGTGTGCGTGTGTGTGTGTGTGTGTGTGTGTGTGTGTGTGTGTGTGTGCGTGTGTGTGTGTGTGCGTGTGTGTGTGTGTGTGTGTGTGTGTGTGTGTGTGTGTGTGTGTGTGTGTGTGTGTGTGTGTGTGTGTGTGTGTGTGTGTGTGTGTGTGTGTGTGTGTGTGAGACAATAAAAGAGTGAGTCATCTGTAATGGTCAGTGATGCATAGCATATAAAGTGCTATATTGGTCCAAGTCAGTCATCCTCACACCAATCTTTCCAACCTGAGTAAGTATTTAAATATTTATTGAGCTTTGACAACACCTTTATATTTCACGTCAATGATACACACATACATCAGGTCCTTGATCAACACGCGCTTCAACTACAATATTTACATATTGCCGCGCGCCTCACGCGTGATGCTGACAATCAGCAGGATGAGGGGGCGGGATGAAGGAATGAGCGGTAGAGAGAGAAAACAGCAGGGGGAGTGGGGTGATATGGTAAGAGTGTGTGTGGGTGTATAGATTTTCTCGCTGAGGATGGCAGGTTCTCACAGACCGTTGCTTCAGAGTATGTGACACGCAAGGCACAAGCCCGAATGTACACATGAACTGATGCAAACTTACAGCAACAGGCTGGTGAAGTGAATTATATTTATATAGCGCTTTTTCTCTAGTGACTCAAAGCGCTTTACATAGTGAAACCCAATATTTAAGTTACATTTAAACCAGTGTGGGTGGCACTGGGAGCAGGTGGGTAAAGTGTCTTGCCCAAGGACACAACGGCAGTAACTAGGATGGCGGATGCGGGGATCGAACCTGCAACCCTCAAGTTGCTGGCACGGCCGCTCTACCAACCAAGCTATACACGCTTCAGATTAATTGAGGTACTTTAAATAAACCAGGGGGAATCAAGACTTTTTCTATATACAGTATATATATATATATATATATATATATATATATATATATATATATATATATATATATATATATATATATATATATATATATATATATATATATATATATATATATATATATATATATATATATGTAAATATATATACATATATATATGTAAATATATATATATATATATATATATATATATATATATATATATATATATATATATATATATATATATATATATATATATATATATATATATATATATATATATATATATATTAAGTTAAAGTTAAAGTACCAATGATTGCCACACACACACTAGGTGTGGCGAAATTATTTTCTGCATTTGACCGATCACCCTTGATCACCCACTGGGAGGTGAGGGGAGCAGTGAGCAGCGGTGGCCTCACCCGGGAGTAATTTTTGGTAAATTAAACCCCAATTCCAACCCTTGATGCGGAGTGTCAAGCAGGGAGGTAATGGGTCCCATTTTTATAGTCTTTGGTATGACTAAGCCGGGGTTTGAACTCACAACCTACCGATCTCAGGGCGGACACTATATATATATATATATATATATATATATATATATATATATATATATATATATATATATATATATATATATATATATATATATATATATATATATATATATATATATATATATATATATATATATATATTTATCCATCCATGTTCTACCGCTTGTCCCTCTCGGGGGGTCGCGGGGGTGCTGGAGCCTATCTCAGCTGCACTCGGGCGGAAGGCGGGGTACACCCTGGACAAGTTGCTACCTAATTGCAGATATATATATATATACATACTATGGGGAACATATTCACCATTAATTAGTTGCTTATTAACATGCAAATTAGTAACATATTGGCTCTTAATTAGTCATTATTAAGTACTTATTAAGGGTTAGGGGTTAGTGTTAGTGTTAGCATTGGGGTTAGGGTCTAACCCTAACCCCAACGCTAACCCTAACTAACAAAACACAAAACTACAAATGTTGGTAACACTTTAGTATGGGGAACATATTCACCATTAATTAGTTGCTTATTAACATATATGTTCCCCATACTAAAGTGTGACCATAGTTTCTTTTGTTTCGTTAAATTACAAATATTTAACGACAAAGCAGCACGGTGGCAGAGGGGTTAGTGCGTCTGCCTCACAATACGAAGGTCCTGAGTAGTCGTGAGTTCAATCCCGGCCTCGGGATCTTTCTGTGTGGAGTTTGCATGTCCTCCCCGTGACTGCGTGGGTTCCCTCCGGGTACTCCGGCTTCCTCCCACCTCCAAAGACATGCACCTGGGGATAGGTTGATTGGCAACACTAAATTGGCCCTAGTGTGTGAATGTGAGTGTGAATGTTGTCTGTCTATCTATGTTGGCCCTGCGATGAGGTGGCGACTTGTCCAGGGTGTACCCTGCCTTCCGCCCAATTGTAGCTGGGATGGGCTCCAGCGCCCCCCGCGACCCCGAAGGGAATAAGCGGTAGGAAATGGATGGATGGATAACGACAAAGCATTGTGTTTTAATTAGTTATTGCCATCAACATTTCAGCTTTTTCTCATTGTGCCTTTTTGCTCTGTTTTTCCCCATTTTCGCTGGGGTTTTTACCCATTTAATTTACTTTCTCCAGTGTGCTGCAGGCCAATAAAAAACAATTTGCAAATGCCCCTCGGGCCTCACTTTGGATACCCCTGTGTATCACTGTAATTCATACAGGTATTCATACATCTGTTTTCTATATCCCTTGTGCTCATTTACCTTTACTAGCAACCTTTATTAACATTTATTCTGTTCAACTAATATTTAAGTGTTGCATGCGACATGATCCCAAGATGCAGAGAACAGCAAACGATGTGCAGGTTGAATTGTATTTAATATACAAAGCAACAGCTATTGTGCAGCTGGGAAGTGCGCCGGGAGCAAAGAGAAAGCTACAAGCACACTTAACAGACTACAAAGTAATGAGCCAGCAAGCTGCAACAGCTGAAACTAAATAGACCTGATTAGACAAACGAGAACAGGTGCACTGGCAAAGTAAAGGCGCTGCAAGACAAAGATAACCGGAAGTAGAACTGAAAAATAAGCGTGCAAGACTGGATCCAAACACAGGAAAATACAAACATATGACCAAACACACAGGAGCCAGCCTGATCAATATACTCACAAAAAATAACGCAAAAATACAAAAAAAAATCTCTATTTTCCTTTTTACTTTGTGTACAACAAATATGGGGGTCATACTCTATGCACATTATTTGGGTAAATATCAATTATATTCAGCGTCACACTAAGTGCCAATGATCATTACAGTGTTTTTATTATCTTGATGTATCGCTACAGGCGCCATATCTGCCTCCGTTCCCATGGCGGCGAGGTGGAGAAGGCATGCGTTTCAGTTTTGTTTTTTTAACCGGTGTTCACAGAAGAAACGATGTGGCATGTGGAAACAAACTGTCACCCATCTTTGGCTTCTCTGTCCACTCAGGTGAGCATTGGGATATTGTGTTTAGGCCTCCACTGCATCCCAGATATCGCCAGGTGTTTAAATATGTTTCCTTGTTTTTGGATGCCAACCTGCAATTCATTTGAAGAACTGGAAATTGAATTTTCTTCCAACCCACATAATGCTGAGATGGAATTACAGGAATGGGAATTAACTCAAGTTTGTTGCAATTCAAAGAAATTTCTTGCATCCAAGTAATAATTTAATCATGTACAGTATAATTACTTATCATGTGTTTCACATTTTTGTCTTGATTTCCAAATTCTATCAATGTTTAATACTTGGATATAGTAAAGAGTTCTAGGAAATGGAAGTACTCTTCCACAATTTGGGAAGTCCTAAGTAAGGATGGTGAATTTAACGCTTTAATGCATGTGATTAATCACAAAAAAATGATTGAATTATTCATGTACAGTATAAATGCAGATTAATCACAAAATGTGTTTTGACCGCACGCGCTCCTTTACTTAACCACGGATGGTCACCAGAAAGGCGGTGTGGGATGTTATACGGTCAGTGATTATGTCAATGCGTACGCTAGTGCTCCGACTGGTGTGCTCGCTGGCAAATTTTGCTTCAAAATACATCCCGACTGAAAATAATACTGTTACCAGGTTTTGAGCAAATAAATTACATGCATTCAATGGAAAAAAAATCACATATGACATTCTGACAATAAAATTACATTTGTGTCAAAATATGTTGGTTTTTTTGCAAGCAAGTAATTTACTGTAATCGTCACGATTTATCAAAATTCAAAAACAAAAAATTAATCTGATTGAAAAAATTATTAGCACTATTTATAATACATCAGACTAAACGATCTGTTTTATAGAAATTCTTAATTGTTTACTGAAAAACCTTTGCTGTATAAGGTTAACAAAATCTCAATCTATTACAGCATATTGTACCTAAAATTTGTCTGAATGTAAGAAACTGAACATATAAAGTCCACAATAGATTAAGGGTGTCCCGATATAACTTTTTCACTTTCGATACATTATTGGAGCCTTAAGTAGTTACCGATACCGATATTGATCCGATCAATACCAGCACATATCATTGTACATACTGGTGTGAAATATTTAGAAAATGTTTGATCAAGTGAAATTACTCAGAGAACAACAGTGGGTATTAAAAACACTAACCCTATGACTGTTTTGAATTCAAGGAGAGTGGTAACATGTTTTTGGCGACACATGGTGGACACGTTAATTCAGTAAGTTAAGCTCACGATGCAGTAAATTGAATGACGCAGACACATTTGTTACTGGATACTGTATGTGTAAGTAATATACAACTATACTTATTTGATACTTGTTTGTATTGGACTGCAATATTGTTCCATTAAGGACCCTTATAATGTATGTCTAACTTGTGTGCTTAGCTGTTGTGTAGCTGTTAGCTCCTTGTAGCCTACAGCCTACCATGTTTGCCTTTTGTTAATGACTTCACTAAAATCCAAGAAAGGACCAACCTTGAGTGCTTATTGGAGGACATTTAGATGTTAATTGCTTTGCACAAGTAACTGCTTGTATAGGAACTTATTGTAGCGATTTTACATGCAAGCCGATACTTGTTTTTTTTGCTGATATCCGAACGATATCTGATAGCAATATCAGATTGGGACACCCTATACACGCAGTTCATAGTAATAATATTTCTATGAAACCAACATTTTTAATTGGAATTTCACATCATTTCAATTCTACTTTCTTTCATTTTAATTGCAATTGTACTTTCTGTTGCAATATTAATTCAGATTAAATTCTGTTCAAAATGTTGCACCAGCCATGCCATATGAACAAATGAGGATGTCGGGTGGGATGCATTGTATTTGTCTACATGCATGAATGAGTCCCCTTTTTTTTTTTTACCATGATATGCATACATTATAGACACTCTGAATTGTTTAAACACACACTTTGTGCCTTCTATGTATCGTCGTTATCGCTGTCTTTTCTGCGCTGGATGTCCCCACCAGACTTAAGCTCCATCAGCTCCACTTCATGCTTTGCTGCAGTCTCCAGCACCTTCTGCTTGTTGTAAAACACCACAAAGTTGTTAATGATGGGGTGTATAGGTAAGGCGATGGCTATGACTCCACACAGGAAACTCAGGGCTGCGTTACACTTGCCCAGAGTGGTTTTGGGGTAGATGTCTCCGTATCCCACCGTGGTCATGGTGATGATGGCCCACCAGAAGGATTGTGGAATGCTCCTGAAGAGAGTCTTGGGGTGACTTTGCTCCATAGTGTAGCCCAGAGCGGCGAAGACAAAAATCCCCACGCCCATGTACATGAGGAGCAGCCCCAGCTCCTTGAGGCTCCTCTTGAGGGCGTAGGTGAGTGTCTGGAGTCCTGACGAGTGGCGCGCCAACTTGAAGATGCGCGCTATGCGCATGATGCGCAGCGCCTGCACCGCCTGCTGAACGTTGGCCAGCTCCATCATGGAGAAGGTGCCGAGGTACGTCAGACTGAGCACCACGTAGAAAGGCATGATGGCCATGAAGTCGACGATGTTCATGAAAGAGAGCGCAAAGTGCAACTTATTGGGTGAGGAGGCGAGGCGCAGCAGGTACTCTGCCGTGAACCACATCATGCAGGCGGTCTCTATCGCCTCCAAAGTCGGGTGTTCCACCAGCTTCCCCTCGGCGTCCGACACCTGCAACTCCGGGATGGTTCCCACGCACATCACCACCGCCGACACCAGGACGGAGAGGAAGGACGCGATAGCAATTACGCGCGCCGGGAAGGAGGAACCAGGCTTCTCCATGAGCCTCCAGAGGACCCTCTGACACTGCTGGGTGCCAGAAGCGTTCTGGTCCTCCTCCAGATCCTCCAAAATCACCTTCACCTTGCCGGCGATGTCCTTCAGCTCGCCCTCCTTCTCGCTCAGGTAACTTTTACAGCAGTCGTCCAAAACACTCTGGTCGATTTTCCAGAATTCCATCTCCTTGATGAAACAAATGGGGCAAATGCCGCGTTTGATGTGGATTTCATCCAGGTAGTAAACATCCATGATGCACTTGAAGGCATCTGGATCTCGGTCGAAGTAAAACTCCTTCCTGCTGGGGTCAAAGTCGTCACAAAGAGAGGAAATAAGTTCGTCGTTGTGCGCCGAGGAGCAGTTCACCAACTCGGCCAGTCTGCTCTCCGGGTAACGATTGAGAACATCCCCAAAAAGCACCACTCGGACCCCGCCGATGTTCACAGTGATCTCAGGCTCATCCTCGCACCTCCTGTATTTGGGCTTCGGGATCGTCCACATGTTGTTGTTGTTGGAGCAAACACAATGCTGGATCCTATTAGTAGAATTAGCGCATACTGCAGATTTTAAAGTGCAATTGTTTTCCTCTTCAAGCTGACAGAGTGACTGACACAGCTTGTGTGTGTCTTTTTGTAGCAAGGAGAGTGAGAGGAGCACTTTCACTGCTTGCATTGAGCTCTCCTAGCGGTGAGCTTCCGTATTACATCATTGCTTCACTGATCCATCATCAGACCTGATATCTTGGGTAGTGCAGTGGTTCTTAACGTTGTTGGGGGTACCGAACCCCACCAGTTTCATATGCGCTATCACCGAACCCTTCTTTAGTGGAAAATATATATATATATTTTTTTTTTTCAAATTCAAGACAAAGTTGTATGTTTTTGGTAACACTTTTTATTCTAAGTAACAACGACTTAATTTAGAGTTATTTGGACACTAGGGGAACATATTCTAAGTAACAAAGACTTAATTTAGAGTTTTTTGGACACTAGGGAAACATATTCTAAGTAACAAAGACTTAATTTAGAGTTATTTGGACACTAGGGGAACATATTCTAAGTAACAAAGACTTAATTTAGAGTTATTTGGACACTAGGGGAACATATTCTAAGTAACAAAGACTTAATTTAGAGTTATTTGGACACTAGGGGAACATATTCTAAGTAACAAAGACTTAATTTAGAGTTATTTGGACACTAGAGGAACATATTCTAAGTAACAAAGACTTAATTTAGAGTTATTTGGACACAAGGGGAACATATTCTAAGTAATAACGACTTAATTTAGAGTTATTTGGTTAGGGTTAGGGTCAAGGTTAGAGGGTTAGGGCCAGGGTTAGAGGGTTAGGGTTATAATAAGGCCATGCCGAATAAGGCTTTAATAAGTACTTAATAATGACTAGTTAAGAGCCAATATGTTACTAATTTGCATGTTAATAAGCAACTAATTAATGGTGAATATGTTCCCCATACTAAAGTGTTACCATGTTTTATTACTGGTGTATAAAATGAACCGTGCCTGAACATCACCTTGTTCAAACAACAAAACCAACACAGTGCATAAAGTCACAACAAATTACACACCTGCAAATCAGTCAGCTGTTGCCGTATCCGTAATACGCCGATAGGGAGAAGTTTGTATTTACACGATGAGTCCGGTGTGTTTTGATCTCCGCCGAACCCCTGAGGCCGACTCACAGAACCCCTAGTGTTCCATCGAACCCAGGTTAAGAACCACTGGGGTAGGGCAATATTTTTTCAGTCCTGTTCTGAGCTTATTTTCCCAAACATCTGTTTTTGCTGTGTTGTTCATATCATTATTGTTATTAAGTTGTTTGATATTGTTAAGGGTGGGCGATACTGCAGATTTTGGCATGGATCTTATACCAACTAAATACAGGGTTGGTATATTGCTTTTCAAGATCATTGATATGCATATCCATCCATCCATTTCCTACTGCTTGTCCCTTTTGCTGGAGCCTATCTCAGCTGCATTCGGGCAGTAGGCAGGGTACGCCCTGGACAAGTCGCAGGGCCAGCACAGATAGACAGACAACATTTACACTCACATTCACACACTAGGGCCAATTTAGTGTTGCCAATCAGCCTATCCCCAGGTGCATGTCTTTGGAGGTGGGAGGAAGCCGGAGTACATGCAAACTCCAGAAAGACCCCGAGCCCGAGGATCGAACCCAGGACCTTCGTATTGTGAGGAACATGCACTAATCCCTGTTGCACCGTGCTGCCCTGATACGAATATGATTGCTTTTAATTTGTTAATCGTATCAGAATATTTTTTTGGTGAACCAACAAAAAGTATCCTGTAGCAATGTAACACCATCAACCAAATAGCACAGTTATTCCCTTTGATTACATACAATTGTTTGAGCAAAATAAAGTGAATGCATGTAAACAAAAGCAAAGCCACAACTACCATTAACTCTCATTCAAATATTTTGGATTTTTGCCCAAATATTTTGGATTTTTCCTCCAAAGCCCTACTTGTGTCCATCTTATCACATCTTATTCTAATGCTACCCTCAGTACCAAAAAACAATACTATCCATATTTTCTTTAAGTATTTTGTACTAAAAGCTACATAAATACATTAAATAAAAAGGTAAATACTACTACTGACTTTTTGTTCAAACAATTGTATGTAATAAAAAAGAATCAGTGCTATTTTTTTACATTGTTATCTAAGTATGTTTTAGAGCACTGACACAAAAATCCTCAACAGTATTGATGTAATCTTTGACCTAAACTTGCAGACATCTTACTTAGTTTTTTTAAGTACCAACATGAAGATACATGTAAATATTCTGCACTCCTGCTGTGCCATTTTATGCAATTAAAACAACTTCACCATCATTTGAGTTCATTGCATATTACGCTCATGACTATACAAAGCTTTTCTACAATTCACTACACATTTCTTGGTAGAAACTCGAATATTCTTGTGATATACAAGAATTTTGATTTTAATGACGTCATTAGGAATAAAAAGACTCACGGGTTATGAAAACAATCTTTACATAGACCCAAATCGTCGGGAGGATTAACACTTCCAGACATTAGGTTTTACTCCTGGGCCACCAACATTAAAATTCTTAATAATGGCTGTAATATGAAGCATTTGATCCCCTTCTGTTATGGCTGGTTATGGAGGCTAACTCAACTAAACCAGTAACTCTTATGGCTGTGGGTCACTCCCCCATCCACTCTTCTACTTCCGCTTTTTATGAAAAATCCAATTGTAAAAACCTCATTCAGAATTTGGGTTCAGTTTAAGCGCTATTTTGTATTTTGTCATGAGCATTTTACGCTCATGACTATACAAAGCTTTTCTACAATTCACTACACATTTCTTGGTAGAAACTCGAATATTCTTGTGATATACAAGAATTTTGATTTTAATGACGTCATTAGGAATAAAAAGACTCACGGGTTATGAAAGCAATCTTTACATAGACCCAAATCGTCGGGAGGATTAACACTTCCAGACATTATGTTTTACTCCTGGGCCACCAACATTAAAATTCTTAATAATGGCTGTAATATGAAGCATTTGATCCCCTTCTGTTAAGGCTGGTTATGGAGGCTAACTCAACTAAACCAGTAACTCTTATGGCTGTGGGTCACTCCCCCATCCACTCTTCTACTTCCGCTTTTTATGAAAAATCCAATTGTAAAAACCTCATTCAGAATTTGGGTTCAGTTTAAGCGCTATTTTGTATTTTGTCATGAGCATTTTACGCTCATGACTATACAAAGCTTTTCTACAATTCACTACACATTTATTGGTAGAAACTCGAATATTCTTGTGATATACAAGAATTTTGATTTTAATGACGTCATTAGGAATAAAAAGACTCACGGGTTACGAAAGCAATCTTTACATAGACCCAAATCGTCGGGAGGATTAACACTTCCAAACATTAGGTTTTACTCCTGGGCCACCAACATTAAAATTCTTAATAATGGCTGTAACATGAAGCATTTGATCCCCTTCTGTTATGGCTGGTTATGGAGGCTAACTCAACTAAACCAGTAACTCTTATGGCTGTGTTTCACTCCCCCATCCACTCTTCTACTTACGCTTTTTATGAAAAATCCAATTGTAAAAACCTCATTCAGAATTTGGGTTCAGTTTAAGCGCTATTTTGTTTTACAGACTATTTCTAGTCTTGCACCCATCACTGCTAATTATGCTTTCCCTCCCTTTCTTGTTAAGATGGTCGAGTCTGGGGATCAATGACATTAAATATTTATACATTGTCAACACTTTTGCCTATTTTCAACAATTTTTTGATACATTTTCACTCCCTAATCAACACTTTTTTAAATATCTAGAGATCTGCAGTTTTGTTTTAATACTTTCCCTAGGTTTCCAGATTTACCGACTGACAGTCTTAGAAGTGTTTCTGATGCATATTTACAACCAAACTGTTCTTTTACGTCCTGAGTCTCTAAATTCAATTAAGTCACTTTGGGAGGAGAATTTAGGAGTGACCCTATCTGAGGATAGCTGGACAGAGATTTTAAGTAGAGTTCGTAAGTCTTTTATCTGTGCAAGACAAAGCCTCATCCAATGCAAGCTAGTACATCATACTTATTATACCAAGGTTTGACTAGCTAAGATGTATGAGGGAATATATGAATCATGTGATCGGTGCCACTAGTCTCCAGCTAATACATATGTTTTGGATCTGCCCATCCCTGTGCAGTTATTGGACAGAACATTTTAACACTTTGTCTGTGGTTACTGGCGAAAGGATTGAACAGAATCCTCGAAGCGGACTATTTGGGGTGGCAGCCCAATTATCTACCCTTAACAAATCTAAAAATAATCTTGTAGCATTCACTACTCTGTTGGCTAGAAGACTCATTGTGTTGAATTGGAAGGCGACAACGCCTCCTTGCCACACACGCTGGATTAAAGATGTTCTGTATTTTCTCAAACTGGAGAAGATTAGGCTGACGTTAAATGGTTGTTCTGCAAAGTTTCAAGAACTGTGGGATGCCTTTCAGAGATATGTAAGAGAAACTGATCTCAAAATTAACCCTGATTGAAACACAACTGGGTTGTGGGTGGCTGATGAGCCTTTTGTGTGCTTGTTGGAAAAAGCATTTGATGTATTTGTGTTTACTTTTGTCAATTGTATGTTTATAAAACCTAATTGAAAAATGTTTTTAAAAAAACAGGAATTTGGGTCATAGGACTTCTATGTTTCCCACAGAATAGCAATCTATCTGTTGCGGTGGTGTAGAATTGTAGATGACATTATATTCTAATTTGCAATATTGACAATAGACACAAAATAAGTGAAATCATGCAAATTTTCCAAAGTATGAGGTTTTTAAAAAGAGTGTATTTATAAACTTGCATAAACATGGAGGATTCTAAGCAGAACATGGAGGATTCTTAACAGGGAGCATCAAATCTATTTGTGGCAGTCCAAATGTATTTGTGGCGAGCCTCCACAAATAAAAGAATGTATGGGAAATATGTGATTTGCTGTTGATAGAGTATTTAGGCAATGGGCTTTGGTCAAAAATATGAAACCAGGTGTAACAGATGCAAGCTAGTGTGACTGTGGAATAGTAGTGCAACCCCCACACCCTGATGCCTTAAGAGCTGCGCTGGACAATGAGTTGACAACCAAAGGCTTTAAGTCATTGGCTAGCAGTGCTTGACTTAACTCTCAATCTGTGGGGATATGTGGTCACTGGTTCGAGGGGTTCAAGTATGCAGGGCTGGACTGAGAGGTATGAGCACTGTCACACAGGCACTGCAAAATACAATGTGCTTAGGTCAAAAATATGAAACCAGGTGTAACAGATGCAAGCTAGTGTGACTGTGGGATAGTAGTGCAACCCTCACACCCTGATGCCTTAAGAGCTGCGCTGGACAATGAGTTGACAACCAAAGGCTTTAAGTCATTGGCTAGCAGTGCTTGACTTAACTCTCAATCTGTGGGGATATGTGGTCACTGGTTCGAGGGGTTCAAGTATGCAGGGCTGGACTGAGAGGTATGAGCTCTGTCACACAGGCACTGCAAAATAAATTGTATGTGTTTTTCGTGTTTTGTGTTGCTAGCTTGAGTCCAACAAGTTGATGTTAACGGGGAAGCAGATGTAGGAGAAGTAGTCCTGTTGGCTGAGTCCTGGGATGTCACAGGTCACCTGAAAGCAACACAACACTCTCATACATCATTGATCACACAGCACGTCTATGCAGGTTCTCATTTATCCAGGTCATTGTCATCAATCCACAGTGATCATTTATAAACAACTGTCGTTTGCTTTGACAGTTAGGATTGCTCGTTTGCATTGAAACAGTTGTTTTTCTCACCACGATAGGGCGAAACCATCCTTGTCCAGGCACAACCTCCTGGCTTTTGGAGTATACATATTTGGGGTTTTGGCACCAACCGTTTGGACTAGATCTGACCAATCTAAGTCTATGAGCACGAACTGATGAAGCCTACTCGGACGAGCGGCGAAACGTCTTCCCAGACAAACTAAGCAGTCCAGTTGCGAACGATTGAACGCCCTGAGATTAAACAGCATGTTTATTGCACAGGTGTGCCGTAGGCTGCCCACAATACAACGCCACTCTGAAATGTGCAGTTTTGCTTTATTGGGTATCTGAGGGGGGGTGTTCAGAAAAGCACTCAGTATATGGTGTGACCACCATATGAGTCACACAGTGCAACACATCTCCTACACATAGAGTTGATCAGGTTGTTGATTGTGGCCTGTGGAATGTTGGTCCACTCTTCTTCAATGGCTGTGCGAATTTGCTGGATATTGGCAAGAACTGGAACAGGCTGTCGTATACGCCGATTCACAGCATCCCAAACATGCTCAATGGGTGACATGTTCGGTGAGGTTCTGGCCATGCAAGAACCGGGTTTTTTTCAGCTTCCAGAAATTGTGTACAAATCCTTGCAACATGGGACTGTGCATTGTCATGCTGCAACATGAGGTGATGGTCTCGGGTGAAGAGCACAACAATGAGCCTCAAGATATTGTCACGGTATCCCTGTGCAAATGCCATCAATAAAATGCACCTGCATTTGTTGTCCATAACAAACGCCTGCCCATATCATAACTCCACACCCACCATGAACCACTCAATTTACAACGTTGGTATCAGCAAACCGCTCTCCCCCATGACGGCACAGAGAACACCTCTGCAACGTGCCAAACGCCATCGAATGTGAGCATTTGCCCACTCAAGTTGGTTACGACGACGAACTGCAGTCAGGTCAAGACCCCGATGAGGTTGACAAGTATGCAGATGAGTTCCTCACAGTTTGTGCAGAAATTCTTTGATTATGCAAACTAATTGTTGCAACAGCTGTCCGGGTGCCTGGTCAAAGACAATCATGGAGGTGCACCTGCTGGATGCGGAGGTCCTGGGCTGGTATACTTACACATGGTCTGCAGTTGTGAGGCTGGTTGGACGTACTGCCAAATTCTCTAAAACGCCTTTGGAGACGGCTTATGGTAGGGAAATGAACATTCAATTAACGGGCAACAGCTCTGGTGGACAGTCCTGCACTCAGCATGTCAACTTCACGCTCCCTTAAAACTTGCAACATTTGTGGCATTGTGATGTGTGATAAAACTGCACATTTCAGCATGGCCTTTTATCGTGGGCAGCCTAAGGCGAACCTGTGCAACAATCAAGCTGTTCAATCAGCATCTTGATATGCCACACCTGTGGGGTGCGATGGATTGTTTTGGCTAAGAAGAAATGCTCACTAACGCAGATTTAGTCAGATTTGTGAACAATATTTGAGAGGAATATGTATTTTGTGTATATAGTAATAGTTTTAGATATTTGAGTTCAACTCATGAAAAATGGGCGCAAAAGCAAAAGTGTGCTGTTTATATTTTTGTTTTGTTGAGTGTATATACGGTAGTAGACTTTGCACACAACTGCAATTCCAAGAAGCTAGATGGCAGTAGTGTATATATAGACTACTTAGCCAGGAAGTAGTCTTTGTGTTTATGTTGAATGTGCCATGCAGTGTACTTATTGTATTTATTACACACTGGCTGTTTGATTGTAACGTGCATCTTAGTTGTATTTTTCATAACCAAAAGTGAAGCTGTAGAAATCGCCATGTAAAATCTCAAAGGCTAATCGGCAGCATGTCTATGGAAATTCCAATGTAAAGTAGCATGCAGCCAGCACATTTCTAAAAGTGGAGCCATACTGTACTTTTGAGTGCCTTCTTTTCACTTTGTTGGCATGGAAAATTGCAACATTGCCTAAGGGCTGTCTGACGGAGTCCTTTCTGAGTGCTAACCTGCTTGTTTTCTGGCCAAGTGCTTGAACCGATGCTGAGTATGCAACTGGACGTGAGGTCACGTGCAACAAAGGTATAAAAATATGGCATCATTTTATTGTAGGTGAATATGTGCCCAGTAGTTCCGACGAACATCGGTCAGTACCTATAAAAGTACCAAATTCAGTACCCAACCCTATTACCGCTGACATTTTGGTCCACAATGCTCCCACGAGTAAATTATGTTCTTATTTCTTTTACAGTGATGGTGTTGTAGTTAGCTCTTGCTGTTTGAGGAGCAACATAACTGAAAAAGTTAATAAAATGGGATAAAGAACAATTGATAACATTTCGGGCCTGATCGGGGTAATTTATATTTACCTAACCTATATGTTACGAACTAGTGTACGCTAGCTAGTGTCGTAGAATTTCTGACCTTTTGACCTATATTACTTGTCTATTAAGAATGTCCGCTCATTTTCAATTCTCTTCTATTTTGTGCCATTGAATGGACCAGTTGTGGGACAAAGGTGAATATGGAGTTATGCCAACCTGTCTACAGAATGTTTAGATTTTCCAAATATGACTAAGAGATACAAGGTTGTTTTGGAACAGACAAACCAAAACAAAACAATCATGACGCACTAGATAAAAACAGTGACGCACGAGATAAAAAAACAGTGACGCACAAGAGACATATAAAAAATGGCAGAAGACCAGAACTCGACAGTGATTTTAAATTGTGTGTGTCTTGTTTGCTCCGGAGTAACATGTGGTCTGTCTGCACGGCCAACTTAATTCAACCTGCACTTCTGATAATGGGTAAATAAATTTGTTGTACTAAACTACTTTTGTTGCCTGCTTAAGCTTCGGACAATCCACTACACAAATTGGCGTCACGAACAGGATGGCACAGAAGCTACAGGTCGACAGCCGCTCCCGCTCTCTCTGTCAGGCAGACAGTGTGTTGCACGCGCGCATCACAAGGTAGGCAGTTTGCTTTAAAGTGTAAACATTTTCTGCCTGGAGAGAGCCGGATCGATAAGACTAATTGCTGAATCTGTTTTTGATAAAAGATAGGTTTAATCAGGTTCTCCAAAAACAACCTGGAATGGGGTTGATTATGGTTGGATTGAGTTGTTTTATATGTGATCATTTGTCTGTGTGTTTGTTGAAAACTTGTGATTTCTTGTTTTTAGCTATAAGGGGATTGTTAATAGAATTTTGGTGGTTTGGAGTGTTTTTGAAGCATAGACGATGTGAGACGAAAAATGTATTTTAACCTCTTCATCCTCTGTCGTTGTTGGCAGAGGATGCTTTTTTCTGCAAGTACATTAGGTTAGCCGGAGTTGGACACAGCGAAATTTAAGGCAAGGTTGGCTAACTGGTGTGACATTTGGCCCACACAAATTTATGACGTCTATGAAGGTCCTACGTATCTGTCTATGTGGAAACTGCAGCCGGGTAAAAAGCCTGATATAAGGTGATCGTTCAGTGACTCCGGTAAAGGAGATCAACTGAGCCAAGTTGTCACGAATTTGGAAATTTGCTGCAGTATAGATGGATAGAGTTAAGGGCTCCGTATGGTAGAGCCTTGGTGAAACTATATGGACTGACCAGACACGAGTCTGTAGGATTGTTGGGTGATTCCCCGTGGTCCTACTGGGCGTTAGGCCAGGTTTTTCCGTGTTGGTCAGGAAGGATAACGCAGGTGCTGCTCCAATGAAACGGGTTAATCGCCGTTGTATGAGCAATGATGGAACCTGGTTTTTGTGATATGAGACGGCCGATTCCACAAAAGCACGCGTGCATTAGTTGTTTATATTTGTCCGGACATGGGGTGGTATTGTAATTTATAAATGTGTGTATATAATGATGAATGCTGAAATGTGTGTGTATTGAGTGAGTCAGTTTATGTTGGTACATTTAGATATATGCGTAATTTAATAACTTTTGTGTAGCACCTGGTTTCTTATCTGGTTTAATCCCCCCCCTTCCTTTTCTCCCCCCCGCCCCTCTCGCAACCTCCCTTCACGCTTTTTCTCACAGCCCCGCTATCTGTAAAAGTTGGGAAATTGTCTAAAATGTGTGTGCTTGTGAGAAAGTAGACAAAGTTTATGTACAGAAAACATATGAGTGAATGATCTATCCATTTAATTATCTTATTCCGCTCTCTGAGGTTGGATCGCGGGGGCAGCAGCCTAAGCAGGGAAGTCCAGAATACCCTCCTTAAACTTGACTATTTGTCCATCTAAGAATTGATTGATTGATTGATAAATGTTGTTCTTATTATTAAGGTTCTGATATGATACAGCTGTGCTTCTGGATGAGAAAAATAGTTGTCTGTTGCATTTATTTTTAACTGTGCTGGTGATTGTAACTGTGTGACACTGTGGTTTGCAAGAAGGCACTCGCTTTTTTGGGGGGGAAAGATGTGTGTGCATGTGACTCAGTAAGAAAAAAAAAAAAAAGGAGGCCCTGCTGGAAGACATTTTAAGATAAGGGATGTGTGCGTGTGACGAGGCTGTGTGAGTGACAGCTGCGTGAGGCGTGGGCCGAAGAGGTGTGACACTGTTAGCATAGCATTGAGCTAGGTTAGCATTGAGTTAGCATAGCATTGAGCTAGGATAGCATTGAGCTAGGTTAGCATTGAGTTAGCATAGCATTGAGCTAGGTTAGCATTAAGCTAGGTTAGCATTGAGTTAGCATATCATTGAGCTAGGTTAGCATTAAGCTAGGTTAGCATTGAGTTAGCATAGCATTGGATTAGATTAGCATTGAGCTAGCTTTAAAAAAAAAAAATATATATATATATATATATATATATATATATATATATATATATAGTGGACAGCTGTACTCAATCTGAAGAGAGTGCTGACAGGTTGGTTTTGATAATAGGAAAAATAAAATATACTGTATATGAATAAATAAACATTTAAATATCAATACATACATTTGGACTGGGACATTGAAGCATTGTTAAATTCATTAGTCATTAATTATGTGTGTAATATACTGTATTGAACAGCCTTGTTGCTTATCTGATCCATCCAGTTCCTGTGTGGAAGTTGAGACAAACACACACGCACGCACATCATAGATTAGAACACATTGTAGCTTTGAATTAATAATGATATAGCAAACACATTAAATAAAATTGAATTAAATTTAATAAAGGTAAAATGATTATTTAATTATATTGACATTTTTATTATTTCAAGAATAATCACGATGAAATAAAATTTAAATTTATATTCTAAAACATCTAAAAACATCTGTGAATCATAGAGTCTGAGGAAGTACAGATAGGAATCGCCAACACTCAGCGCCAGAGTCAAAACAAAACGTAGAGAAGCGTTAAACAAATTCTAATCAGAAGGAAGACAGACCAAAATATGAGAACTTAAGTAAACAGACAGCAAGTAAACCAGAAATAATAATGTAAATAAATAACAAAGAAAGCAAATTTCTATGTGACATTGGTGCATGTAGAATTACATGTAGAGAATAAAACTAAATGGAAATAACTTTCTGCAAGATGAGCATGACGTCATGAATTGTGCTCGGGTTAGTAATAGATAGATAGATGGACAGATAACACGTTTTTGATTCCTTCAGGAGAGTTCCCTCAGGAAGAAGAAGTAAAAAGTAAACAGTAACTAATAAGGGTATAAATGGAAACGAAATAGAAAAATATTACAAGGAGAAAAAAAAAATAGAACAGTAAAATAAGAGAAACTAGGCATTAACGACCATGATATAAAAAAGTATTGCACTGTTAATGTTTTGCATTCCCTGTCATCCTAGCCCCCCCAAAGAGGAGTTGTACAGTGTAATGATGTGTGATACAAAGGATTTTTTTTAATATATAGTTTAAATCAGTAGTTCTCAAAGGAGGGTATGGTGTTTCCGCCCGGACAAAAAGGGGGGGTACCTGAGATTGTAAATATTTTAAAATAGCAACAATTCAAAATCCTTTATAAATATAATTATAGAAGAATAATTCTTCAACAAAATAAATATTTAGAATTAAGTTCACGAGCCCAGATGGATCTCTATTACAATATCCAAAGAAGGTTGATGATTGATTATATGTATAGAAATCTTTATTATAATTTAATCACTTGCTTAATTTTTAAAACGTTTTAGTTATTCTTTTTTTTTTTTTTGTCCAAATAAGTCAAGACCACAACAAATGAGCAATATGGTGTACTGTTATACAATTTAATAAATCAGAAAATGATGACATTATGTTGTATTTTATTTTTTTATTTTACTGGGAAAAAAGGTTGAAAACCACTGCCCTAAATCATATCTAAAGCTAAAATTATTTTATAAGACTGATTATTTTGGATTATTGTGTTTGTATTGTGAGAGAAGGAGAGAAAGTGAGAGAGAGAGGAAGAGAGAGCAGGTGAAAAAACAGATTGAGGGTGAAGAGGATGGTTTGAGAAAATATGGGAAAAGGATGTTTATAACCTTACTTTATGTGAATGGTTTCTAGGAGAACAGAAAATAGAAACATTGTGTGAAGTGTAAGGAAGAGATGGATACAGGATGTTGTTTGTAAAGGAAAACGAAAGTGAAGAAAAGATGAGAAAGTGACAAATGAAGGTATTCGTAAATGGTATGCTGTTGATTGTGGTTAGCTGCAAGTTTGTTTAATTGTTTGTTTGTTTAGTTGTTTGAGTAAAATGGGAAGAAATCAATAGGAATAATTACATGCAAAATGGAATAAAACTATGAGTGCGATAGATAATTAATGAATAGATGAAATACGTTTATTTTGGTCATATAATCAGTGAGCAGTTTAACAGTAAATTAGACATATTAACAATCATACACATTTACACACAGTAAAGAAAAGAAAAAGAATGACCGAAAAAAGAATAGGCGGAAGCCAAAGCTTATATGGGCCTATGATATACATTTACTGAACATTAAATTACCTGGAACATCAACGTTAAAAGATGAAAGTAATTGTTACTATATTTTATAATGTTCAAAAAACTTTACTTTTCAAGGGTCTCTTAAACCATAACAAAAAACTACATGTGTTCAGCTCATCACTGAGGATGGTCCATCATTTAACTCCTAGAACTGAATTACATTTGTATTTTTTTTATTTAATTTTTTTGACCTATTTCAAAAATCAATATCCCCCGTAAATGATAGTTTTCTCCTCATAATGTAAATAAGCTAAAAATACAAACTGGAAGGCTGTTGTTCTTTACTCGGAAACATAATTGCCATTGTTTTAAAATTAAATTATCTGAACATTTAACACATTATGACTTATAAAAATTGGATTGGTATGATCATAATACCGTAATTTCCGGACTATAAGCCGCTACTTTTCCCCCTCGTTCTGGTCCCTGCGGCTTATACAAGGGTGCGGCTTATTTACGGCCTGTTCTTCTCCGACACCGACGAAGAGGATTTCGGTGGTTTTAGTATGCAGGAGGAAGACGATGACACAATGATTAAAGACTGACTTTTCAGTGGTTATTTTGATAACGTACAGGCGAGCACTTTGTATTACTTTGCACCATCGTATTATTTGTACTCTGCACGAATGCTGTTCGCCATGTCAAAGATGTGAAAGTTTGGTTGAATGATTGAAAGATTTATAGTTAATAAATGGGACGCTTTGCGTTCCCAAACAGTCATCTCTGTCCCGACAATCCCCTCCGTGGTAGCAGGAACCCCTATATACTACGCTAATTACACATCAAAGCCCTGCGGCTTATAGTCGGGTGCGGCTTATATATGGAGCAATCTGTATTTTCCCCTAAATTTAGCTGGTGCGGCTTATAGTCAGGTGCGGCTTATAGTCCGGAAATTACGGTAATAATGCTTTGTGTATTATTGAAATGAGCCTTTTAAGTTTAATTATTGGGTCTATATTTCTTCTATAAACATTTCCCCAAACTTCAAAACAATATTACATATGGAAAAATAAATGAATAATATAACATGTCCAGACATTTCTTATTCAGCATGTGTTTAACTTTATACCGAATAGCAATGGATTTGGATATTTTTCTTTAATATGTTCAATATGTGGCTTTCAACATATTTATGATCAATTATTATTCTCAAGAAGTTAGTTCATATACTCTGTAAAGTTACTCTTTCTGGTAAAGATTTAGTCTTATTAATTTCTACATATTGAGATCTATTACTTAAAATAACTACTTAACCACTGTTGTGAAACACTTCTAATTTATGGAAGTATTGGGATAGGATTGAGGAAGATGTCTGCTGTGGTGGTGGTTAGTTTGGAAATTAATTTAATAAAAGTAACTTTAAAGTGCAGTCTGACATTTTTAGTTTGGAGTAATTTATATTTTTAATTAGACATTGCATTCCACCATACGTCTGGGAGGTGGCCTTGTGAGGTGTTTGTGCTGCGATATCAGGACAGCTGGCACAAAACAATGTGTGTGTGTGCATGTTGTGACTAGTGTGAAAGAAAAGAAGGAGAAACGTGAATAAAAACATTCTTTTGTTTTGGAGAATATCACGCACAGCGGGAGGTCAGAGTGCAAAAGCATGTCAGCTTGCTCGCGCCTACTGATAGACAAATGATAGTTTAAATTAACTTATAGATAATCTTTAAGTGAATTAAAAGGGTACTTAAATACACATGAAGTAGTACGTATAATCTTTGAATTAGGGTTATTGATTAGCATTTAATGGGATAGTTAAGACTGTGATTTTAAAACGTGCTATGCAAAATTGAACTAACCGAGAGGATATGAAAACGATGGGTGTACATGTTTTGAGTTCCAAATTCTGGAGGAAAAAAAACCTCAACAAAACGTAAAACCATACAGACGGACTTGGGTGGTAGCCACGGTTGTGCTAGGTCAAGCGAGGGTGGAAAGGATATGCAGCCGGGGGACTGCCAAATTCTCTGAACAAGACAAGCTCCAAAGTTGTAGCCAGAACATGCTCACAAAAAATACAGGTGTGACAGAGGACGCCCACAGCAGGACGAACAGCAGGATACAAACAGACCCCTGCTGGACATAAGTGTCAACGGACAATGTTCAACACAATCTTTGAAGCATTCCTTTGTGGTCAACCTGCACACACCTTGTAATGGCCTGCTTACGAACTGTGCCCTGACATTCAATACTGCACAGAAGGAACTTCCTGATGTTGCCTGACAGCACGACATCAGCTGACAACTACTGGGGACGCCTCCCAGGAACGAATGGAGGACGGGGACTGCTCCAACTGTCCTAGCACTGGCTGACTGAGGTGCGTCCGTGTGCCCTGCCACCCATACCGCCAAAGTGTATGATCACCAATTAGACGACTCATAATAGGAGCCTTTTGACTCTTATATATGGTGGGACTCAAGGTATGGCCGCTCATGTGAACTATCCTTACAACGATTAGCATGGTATAAGATGGACAACTAATGACCCACATTGTTCCCTCTGTCCTGCCTACGAAACCAAAAATTTAGGTCAAATGATAAAACAGGGCGTAGCTGCCGCTGATTGGACCGATACGCAAATACCACATTTTTAATTATTTCGGTTGTCTGTTAAAAACATAGCTATTGGCTACAATTTGGACATTCCTGCTGTGGGCTACAAGGAGCTAGCAGCTACACAACAGCTGAGCTAAAATAACATTTAAGCATATCATGATAATAATATCAAATATTTATAGTTGCTTATTACATACACAAAGTCGCAGAGAGACAGAAGTCTGTAGAAAGTATTCAGTAACAAACGTGTCCGCATTATTAAACTTTCTACCACAGGAAACATACTGAACAAATACAGCAGTTACTGTCAGACTCTAATCCGGATTACCTTGTCTATCAGACACATTGTTAAAACCCACAACACCTTTCGTTCTAATTAATGTCCCGGGGGACAAGATTACATAAAGACAGATCGAGTGACAAAGGGGGGAGGAATTATGATTTATGAAAGGGAAAACATTAAAAGTAGATCAAGTTGAGTATGTTAAAATTTAATTTAATTTAATTTTCCTTAGAAATGTATTTCAAGGTAATTGTAGTATACCGACCGACCACAGCTAAAGACATTTTTCTTGATTCATTTTCAGACATCCTCAAACAGCATAGTATGAAAGAAGTAACGTCATGGGGGACGTTAATCTGGACTGGTTAAATAAGACGCGTAGAAAGAAACTTAAGGATATTATAAACGGCTTCTACAATGATACAAATGATAAGCAGCCCTACTAAAATTACAATTGGATGACAAAAATCAAAGAGATCATCTGTAAATACACTAATACAAAACCAGAAAGAAGAGTGCTAAAATAAAAATACCTTGGATTAATAAAACAATTTGGATTCTAATAAAGACATCGGGACTCAGCTCTCAAAAGAGCAATTAAAACAGGTCTAAATACAGATCATATGATTTTAAAAGTTTGGAGGAACAAAGTTACAATGTTTATGCGGAAGTCTAAGGCTGACTTTCACTTAGAATTAATCAAAGCTGCAAAAGGGAACATTAGACAGTTATGGAAAACCAGATACAAACTTACGGAAAGAGAGCAAACAAGAAACAACACTATAACATTAAATATCAATGGCGCTACTATCGCAGACAGTCTGGACATAAGTAATAATTTTAATGAACATTTCATCCAGTCTGTACAAACCCTGAATAAAAAATCCCTCAAAATCAGTGCAAATAATTGTCATTTATTCAGGATGGACTAATTTTAGAATTAACAAATGAAACAAAGTTAAACAAAATCTTCACTGCATTATCAGACTCACGATCTAGAGATATATATACGGGTTGGACACTATCTTCCTAAAAACGTATAAGGATTGTATTATTGCTCGTATAACAACGATTGATAAATAAATTAATAACAGAAAACACTTTCTCTACCACGTCGAGAAACTGCTACTATAATTAAATCCATAAAGCAGGAAATAAACAAGACATCAACAAGTACAGACCAATTAGCCTTCTCCCCGTTATAACAAAAGGAATAGAAAATTTGAAGTTAAAAAGTGGCTTTGGAGCAATCAAAGCTGCTCACACGGTCACTGAGAGGGGCATTATGTAGACACATCAATTTCCATCCATCCATCCATCCATCTTCTTCCGCTTATCCGAGGTCGGGTCGCGGGGGCAGCAGCTTAAGCAGGGAAGCCCAGACTTCCCTCTCCCCAGCCACTTCGTCCAGCTCCTCCCGGGGGATCCCGAGGCGTTCCCAGACCAGCCGGGAGACATAGTCTTCCCAACGTGTCCTTGGTCTTCCCCGTGGCCTCCTACCAGTCGGACGTGCCCTAAACACCTCCCTAGGGAGGCGTTCGGGTGGCATCCTGACCAGATGCCCGAACCACCTCATCTGGCTCCTCTCGATGTGGAGGAGCAGCGGCTTTACTTTGAGCTCCCCCCGGATGGCAGAGCTTCTCACCCTATCTCTAAGGGAGAGCCCCGCCACCCGGCGGAGGAAACTCATTTCGGCCGCTTGTACCCGTGATCTTGTCCTTTCGGTCATAACCCAAAGCTCATGACCATAGGTGAGGATGGGAACGTAGATCGACCGGTAAATTGAGAGCTTTGCCTTTCGGCTCAGCTCCTTCTTCACCACAACGGATCGATACAGCGTCCGCATTACTGAAGACGCCGCACCGATCCGCCTGTCGATCTCACGATCCACTCTTCCCTCACTCGTAAACAAGACTCCGAGGTACTTGAACTCCTCCACTTGGGGCAGGGTCTCCTCTGCAACCCGGAGATGGCACTCCACCCTTTTCCGGGCAAGAACCATGGATTCGGACTTGGAGGTGCTGATTCTCATCCCAGTCGCTTCACACTCAGCTGCGAACCGATCCAGCGAGAGCTGAAGATCCTGGCCAGATGAAGCCATCAGGACCACATCATCTGCAAAAAGCAGAGACCTAATCCTGCAGCCACCAAACCAGATCCCCTCAACGCCTTGACTGCGCCTAGAAAAACTGTCCATAAAAGTTATGAACAGAATCGGTGACAAAGGGCAGCCTTGGCGGAGTCCAACCCTCACTGGAAACGTGTCCGACTTACTGCCGGCAATGCGGACCAAACTCTGGCACTGATCATACAGGGAGCGGACCGCCACAATCAGACAGTCCGATACCCCATACTCTCTGAGCACTCCCCACAGGACTTCCCGAGGGACACGGTCGAATGCCTTCTCCAAGTCCACAAAACACATGTAGACTGGTTGGGCAAACTCCCATGCACCCTCAAGGACCCTGCTGAGAGTATAGAGCTGGTCCACAGTTCCACGACCAGGACGAAAACCACACTGTTCCTCCTGAATCCGAGGTTCGACTATCCGGCGTAGCCTCCTCTCCAGCACACCTGAATAGACCTTACCGGGAAGGCTGAGGAGTGTGATCCCACGATAGTTAGAACACACCCTCCGGTTCCCCTTCTTAAAGAGAGGAACCACCACCCCGGTCTGCCAATCCAGAGGTACCGCCCCCGATGTCCACGCGATGCTGCAGAGTCTTGTCAACCAAGACAGCCCCACAGCATCCAGAGCCTTAAGGAACTCCGGGCGGATCTCATCCACCCCCGGGGCCTTGCCACCGAGGAGCTTTTTAACTACCTCAGCAACCTCAGCCCCAGAAATAGGAGAGCCCACCACAGATTCCCCAGGCACTGCTTCCTCATAGGAAGACATCAATTTAATGAGTATTAAATTTATCCATGAGAGCATTTTTGTTGTAAAGTGTGAGGTATGGCTGTTAAAATCTTGGTTGTTTTTACGAATGATGACAGATGTGAACAAGAGCATGTATTGTCTTTGTGTGATGATGTAAATAAGGTGTGGTTGTATTGTATGTTAAGTATGTGTCCATGAAGGGGCATTTTATGACTTTCCTAAATTTGATTACATGCTACAGTATGATTATTTTTGGATTAATTATTGATTATTATGAATGTATATATTTATTATGATTAATTAGTGTCATAATTTCATTGCTTGATTTTTGGATCCCTTTAATTTAGGTAGCCAGGGACTGCAGATGGAAAGTAGCTATTTAGATATAATCTGGTACAGAACATATCTGTTTCTGAACTTAATGTTTCTGTGCATTGTCCCATCATAGATAGACTAAATTAAATACAACTATTTAGTGAATTATTGAGGCCACAATAATTCACTAGGTGTTGTAAAATATCAAAGTACTATTGCAAAAGCGAACAGTGACCTCAAACATGACCTGTCCTCCGCCTCTGTTCTTGCTGCACTTGACTATCAGCTGCCTTTTCTTTTTCTTGGATGTTTCTGAAACTACTAATACTACTACTACTATTACTATTACTATTACTACGACTAACACTGTCCCTGTTACAGGGACAGAGGGGGGAGGTGAGTTTGGATTGGGTCAGGTTTGAGCGTGTTGAGGTTTCATTTAATCGATATGATCAATCATACAAGGATAAAGGTACGTAATGATTTAGATTGACAATTGCAGTGGTTGGCGGAAGCAACCCCAACCTCAAAGGAGGGTGCCAATTCAGTAATTAAATGTTTTGTGAATGATCTAATATCCCGACATGGTTTCCCCAAAAAGATTAGGTCAAACAACGGCACCTATTTTAAGAAAACAGGTTATCGTCTTCAGTCACAAGATCAGCACTTCTCAGGACCAGCAGCTTCCTAGGAAGGCGGAAAGACCATGAGACCAAAATGGTATGTTTGCAAAATGTAGAATTTGTGTGCCAGTTCCTCTGTGCAGATTTGAGGATGAAAGCAGCCACTCCAGATTCCCTTGCACTCGCTAAGAAGGGCACGGTCAAAGCCGATCCAGGACCAACACCCGATACCTGACTGGAAGGAACCGAGAGGAGAGACAACACCTTGCCAGCGATGACGAGAACGACTAAGGTTGCCAGCCAATATGTGTCCGTCGGGACTCCAGCAGCTGTGGAAGGAGGCCCTGAAGCAAGCCGAGGGCCTGGACCAAAGCCCCACGCCCCATACTCTGCCCCAGCCTTCCCCAAAGCCACCACAGCTCCAACTCTACCTGAGTTTTCCCCAAAGCGGCCAGCGCGCACATGCCATTGCACAGTCTGCCCAATGGACTGAACCACACCCCAAGAAGAGACAGAGACAGACTGTTTGAGTGGATCTCTTTCTTCACCAAGGCAGCCAAAAGCCCAACGAGGTGTCGGCAGGCCACCAGCCTGAGGCACCACCGAGCCATCTATACGAGCACTAATCGAACATGGACTCATACGAAATTCAGTTGTGTGTTCAAAATCAATTGGTAATTAACAATATTGGTAACTACATTCATTGCAAATGCCGGAAAAAATATTTTTGCAAATGTCTTACAGTCATAAGTCTATATACATTCATCTATTTATGTTCAATGATGTTCATGATCAAAGTATTTGTTATTCCTTTACTAAATCAAAGGGTAGGCCACTAATTGTGTTCTGTGAGATGGTTTTACTGCAGGCTGGTAACAGCGATCGCTCTGAAGGAGGGTCATAGACGGAATTGTTGCCTCGTATAAAAACATTGAGGTTTTTGCCTGTATCTGTGGTAGAGATTTAACTTAGTGGTCTACATCAGAAATTGTTTTGGTCCAGGGTCTTAAGACCCTGGAAGGAGGGTATGTCGTAGAATTTCTGACCTTTTGACCTATATTACTTGTCTATTAAGAATGTCCGCTCATTTTCAATTCTCTTCTATTTTGTGCCATTGAATGGACCAGTTGTGGGACAAAGGTGAATATGGAGTTATGCCAACCTGTCTACAGAATGTCTAGATTTTCCAAATATGACTAAGAGATACAAGGTTGTTTTGGAACAGACAAACCAAAACAAAACAATCATGACGCACTAGATAAAAACAGTGACGCACGAGATAAAAAACAGTGACGCACAAGAGACATATAAAAAATGGCAGAAGACCGGAACTCGACAGTGACATGTGGTCTGTCTGCACGGCCAACTTAATTCAACCTGCACTTCTGATAATGGGTAAATAAATTTGTTGTACTAAACTACTTTTGTTGCCTGCTTAAGCTTTGGACAATCCACTACACTAGCATCACTCTGTTTCTTTAATTTATAGACAGCTCAAAAAGTTATGGGAAAATTTTGATTAAACTTTCAAAAATGTCAGAAATGGAATAGGAAACAAGTGATAACATTTTGGGGGTGATCCGGATCACTGCCTGGATTCAGGAAATTCTTACCATTAGGAGGTATACTGTAGGACCTGGCAGAGGTCTGCGCTCTCCAAGTGCTTTTATTCATAAGAATATTTATTTGATTAGGTTAGGTTAGGTTACTTTATTAGCACCCGAAGGTAAACTTGTTTTGCAGCCAGCAAGATCAGGACATCCATTTAAACTACAAATTTGATTGTTCTGTGACTATACCTCGGATAAGCGGAAGGAGCTGGATGGATGGATGGATGTGACTATAGGACCTCATACTTTACTTAGATTGCGTTTGTTTCTGTTTAACAGTAAGGATGTGTTGTTTGCAAAAGATGCATCTCTTTGAAGGAAACAAATTGTGTGGGGGGGTGGGTTCGTCTTTTTTACTATCAAAACCACACGTGATTGGCCAAAATGTCCTGTATGGCACCGTATGGCCAAAATGTCCTGTATGGCGCCGTATTTGTCGACACTGAGCAGAAAGTGGGATGGAGGGGTTACACACACACCAGTCATGGGCACACAAACAGAAGAGAGGGAGAGGGATGAATTTATGAGATAAGATAATATTAAGATAAAACTAATATAATTAGAGACTACATGCTGGAAAGCTGAGGAAAATGAACATGAGAAAACAAAAGGTGAGACGCTTTTGAGTTTCTGGACGCTAATCTGCCCCCCCCCCCCCCAGTTTTGCACATTTTAATTGTTGTGTTGCATATTGTAGTATTGCACATCAGTTTTTCTCTTCCGCGGCTTAATTCACATGATGGTCAACCAGCTTGAGCGTAGCATTGAAACAAGTGAAAGTGAGTGTAGAGTTTAAACAGAAAATGCCGTATTGCTGTTCTTTTCTTGGGTGTTCCAATCGTTCAAATAGAGGTATAGGAAACAGTTTTCATAGAGTTCCGAAAGAAGTGGTTCATAAAGGTAATAAAGTCAGGGAAAAAAGAAAGTGCGTCAAAGGAAATGGCTCTTATAAATACCATTTGCATCATCTTCTGGAATACAATCGGACCATGCTTGTGTCTGCGGCAATCACTTTGTAAAATGTTTGAACGTTTGATTTGTTGTAGAAACTTTGTGATGCAATCCAGTTTATTCTCTACTATATTAGTGTTTGATAGCAGAACTAAAGGTAAAGGAAGGACAAGCGATCGCAATAATTTGTGTTCTTTTGTGGTTGATATGCCTAAATATAACTATGATGACTTGGTTGTCCAACTAAACTAACGTCATGTTAAATCTTAGTCATAAATATTGTAATGGTTGGTCAAATCTACCGTATTTTTGTTGTCGATTTTCATAACAGAAATTAAAAGCTTAAAAAATCATAGAAAGCCAGGTGCTTTATTCGACAGAGATGAACACATTATAGCGTCTTTGGTGATATTCCTTTTTTTATCACAAAAATATCTTAAATATTATTAATAAACTAGATGAATCAATCAATCAATCAATCAAAGTGTATTTATATAGCCCTTAATCACAAGTGTCTCAAAGGGCTGCACAAGCCACAACGGCATCCTCGGCTCAGACAGCATATACTGAATCTTGATATCGCTAGCGAACATTGCTGAACAACAGACACATCTATAGCTAAATAATGAAACAAAATATGAACTTCAAACCATAAAAACAACTGCAGACATGAATTGTAGATGAGACTAATCATCTGCAAACAAACTTACCATTTTTCTCATTAACGTCACAATCACAGAAGCACAGCATGTCTTGATGATGGTGAATGGTTTAAATCTTTCAAAAATTATTTTTCTTAAAGGGGAACTGCACTTTTTTTTGTAATTTTGCCTATCGTTCACAATCATTATGAAAGACGTGACGACGGATGGATTTTTTTTTTTTATGCATTCGGAATATTAAATAAATGCGATCAAAAGTCAGCTTACAATAGAGCCTATGGGAGCCGTTCAATTCTGCCTATAGAGCCTCTAAAAAAAACATCCAAATACCTCCATTAAGGTTTTATACACATGATGTAAGTATATATGTAATGTAGTAACAAGCATATTTATAATAACATTTAATATTTATGTATTTTGATAATTTTAAGCATACACGACACATTAATATAAAAAATGCACCACAACGTTTGCTTTTTTTTTCTTCATCACTGATTATTACTCTCTGCAGACTTCATGAGAGCCAACAAACATAATAAAACATCACTTACTGTATAAGGTCCGCTGTCATTAGAATGCTGACTGCTAGGATGTTCATATATTCCCATTTAGGGGAAGAATGTCTCATAATGCTCGTGAAGAAACAGGGTAGGGGAGCGGGGGGGAACAAATGCTTTTTGTGTCGTCCTTGACAGTTCCAGGTCCTATATGGTTGTCAATGTGTCCCAACTTGTCGGATTATATCAACAGCCACCTTCTGTCCAGGTGAGAGGCATCATTTATGAGGTACAATAAACTTACACGGAGCAGGGAAACAAGGAAGGAGCTGATCAGTCGATGATGTAAACATCGGCACGCAGCAAGTGATTACGGTGCCGCTATAAATAGTTTGTCTGCGTTAGCGCTTATAATATTAATATCACTAATACTTGGTTAATATTCAAATCACCAAATGTAAATGGAGTATTGTTGGTTCTTTTTTAACGGTTATTTATCAGATTTTATGGATGGAATAGTGGAGCTCCCATTGGCTCTACTGTAAGCTGACTTTTATTTACGTTTAATTAAAATTTAGAACGTTCTTTTTTTTTTTTTAACTCCATCCGTTGTCATGTCTCTCATAATGATTGTGAACGATAGGCAAAATTCCCCCAAAAATTCAGTTCCCCATTAAGAGCGTATAAATTGACTCCATCCCATTTAAATTATTTTTTTCATGATCACTTATACATTTACCTCCAAACCTTTCAAAATACACCCAAATCTGCACTGATGCAGGTAAATAAACAGTAGCTTAATGTGAAAATATTTTGTTCTGTAATGTAACATAAAGTGTATCTTTTTTTTTATTGAGATTTTTGCATTTTACCATTAGGTTTTGCAATCTGTTCCATGTTGAGCAAATACTAAAGCCATCCATCCATTTTCTACCGCTTGTCCCTTACGGAGTCGTGGAGGGTGCTGGATGAAAACATTTAATATAAGTATATTTTTTACAGGACAAACAATCTCACATGTCATTTGGTTATAATAATAATATATCAACAAAATCTTGAGAAATCATTGAGGAGCCTTTTTTAGAGAGCTGAAATTCCATTTACTATTTTACATCATCGGTTCTATAGTTTTTTTAAGTGTTTTTTTTTCCCTTTTTGGATTGGTATTCTACTCTTCCTGTTGTTTTATTAGTAGAATGTACACTCATGCTTCAAAGGAATTCTCACTGTGACATACTGAAAACGAACATGGGCGCCAATTTCGGTCACTTACGTCACTGACTGCAGAAGTTGGGTCCAGATACGCAAACAAAGAAGAAAGTTTTTCTTTCAGTTTCTCAGAACACTTCCTGTCTGACTGAAGCAGAAGGGCCTGATAGTTAACAGGCAGTCCGTACCTGGAGAGACCATTGAGACGTCATTGAGAGACAGCAAAGGCATTCTAACATGACCACTATTACTCACCTGAGAACCGACTCCACAAAGATCCTTAAGGCTTTCAGGTGAATCCAAGAAATGATCACCTGGTTGTATATTGCCTTTAGCCATTCCATAAACGTGCCCTATGGAGAAAGAATGCATAGCATGAACACAATTATGTATTTTGACATGTCAAGACGTACACTATCTATCTAGATCAGGGGTGTCAAATTATTTTTTTATTGAGGCCCACAATGCAGTTATGTCTGCAATGAACCACTTGTTACAGTGAATATATATGAATTTTAATGTATAATCTCCTTGTGATATTATTACACAATTCCCTATGCATTTGTTTTTTAATTTTTTTTCCGGACAAATTGATGGATAACAGACATGCTTTTGAAATCATAAGTCAGGAAAACAGGCATTGTATTCTATTCTAACAAAAAAATAATTGGGAATATACCGGTATGTTAACATAGGAGTGTTCAAACTTTTTCCACCAAGGGCTGCATACTGAAAAGTCAAAGTATGTCAGGGCCATTTTGATTAAATTTTTTTTAAGAAATGATAAAAACATACATTGAGTAGGGATGATGTTCGAAATCGGTTCTCCCAGTTGTTCGATAAGAAAAGAACCGATTCCATAGACTCGAATCCCTTTTTGAGAACCGGTTACCATTATGGAGGCCACAATAGTAAAGAAAAAGAGTTGGTTTTTTATTCGAATATCTGGGAACGAATCCCTTCCCACGTACAGGAAATGCCCTGTGGGACCTGCAATGTTATGCCCATTTAATTGTAGACTCTTACTGACACCTTGTGGCGATATGAAAATACTACGCATCATTAGTTTGGGCACTTCCGGGTTGAGACGATTGAGAAGTAGACAAGTTGTGTTAGCTCTTACAAGCCTTGGAAAAGATAAGTCTGTAAGTAAACTGTTTAACTTGTTTATGTAACTCAATATTAAGGTGGAAAGTGGTTAAGTTTGATACTAAGATGTTTATTGAAAAACGATTTTTGTGCACTATTTCAATGGATGTTTTGAGGACTTAAAATGGCTGCCAGTCGTACATTTCCACCATCGAAAGTTTCAACACTCAGAAGTATTTGTTTGATGATAGTACTGTATATTTGTGTGAAGCTAATATTTACATATTGTGTATTACATTTCAGTATGTTAATTGAATCACATAGCTTATACATTTGTCATTGTGTGTATTTCAGTTTAAAAAAAAACCAAACAGTCCAGTGCAAGACAAAAGTAAAGATAAGAAAAGACAAAGCAAGATCAACAACAAAAAAGAGCCTAAATGGATTAATCTGCTTTGGATTGTTTTTTAGCTGTCTGCCAAACTGTATAACCTCAACACGTATAGTGAGGGCAGAACAGGCAATATGCAATTATTGCCAGTCTTCGCTCTCATGTAAGGGGGGAAGAATTGTTGATTGATGACTGTGTTCTTAGTGTCATGGTGTGTGTAGTTAGTATGTTCCAATAGCAACAGAAGTGCACTTTTTGGAGAGCTGTATTATTTTCAGTTTTGTGCCCAAGGGACTGATTTTATTTAACACTATATTATTATTTATACACCTATAGTGATCACAGAGACAGGTTGTTTTTGTGTTACTGTATATATTTGTTTTTCTGAAAAATCCCACTTAATATACTTTGGGTAACAACAGTCAATATATATATTTTTTTTTAGGGGGGTAACAGTCAATATTTATTTTATTTGTTTTATTTTTTTCTCATAAAATAAAAGTGAGCTTTTCCATCCCATCTATTTTCTACCACTTATTCCCTTCGGGGTCCCGGGGGGCGCTGGAGCCTATCTCGGGCGGAAGGCGGGGTACACCCTGGACAAGTCGCCACCTCATAACAGGGCCAACACAGATAGGCAGACAACATTCACACTCACATTCACACACTAGGGCCAATTTTAGTGTTGCCAATCAACCTATCCCCAGGTGCATGTCTTTGGAGGTGGGAGGAAGCCGGAGTACCCGGAGGGAAACCACGAAGTCACGGGGAGGACATGCAAACTCCACACAGAAAGATCCCGAGGCCGGGATTGAACTCACGACTACTCAGGACCTTCGTATTGTGAGGCAGACGCACTAACCCCTCTGCCACCGTGCTGCCCAAGTGAGCTTTTGTTAAACCAAATATTGTGTTTTTTTCCATATACAACAACCTATCTGGATTCGATAAGAGAATCAATAAGGAATCGGTTCGATAAGAGGATTCGATAATGGGCTCGAACTCAATAATTTCTTATCAAACATCATCCCTAACATTGACTATACAGTATATTGAAAGACAAGACTGCCATATTTGTGTTATAGGTGACAAAGCACACTATTATTATTACAGTGGTAAAAAAAAGGTAGTAATTTGTTTTTTTAAAGGACAAAAAAATTTAACGTTATGACAAAAAGCATACATTTTGACACTATTAACTACACTTTGACAATTATAACACAACGCTGACTCGAACTTTGCAGTTGGCCAAACAGTTACATTTTTTGTTTCATCTGACATCACATGGACAAAGATAAGACCTTCTGGAGTAAAGTCTGTGGTCAGATGAAACTAAAATTTTGCTGTTTGGCCACAATACCCAGCAATATGTTTGGAGGAGAAAAGGTGAGACCTTTAATCCCAGGAACACCAAGCATACCGTCAAGCATGGTGGTGGTAGTATTATGCTCTAGGCCTGTTTTGCTGCCAATGGAATTGGTGCTTTACAGAGAGTAAATGGGACAATGAAAAAAGAGGATTACCTCCAAATTCTTCAGGACAACCTAAAATCATCAGCCCGGAGGTTGGGTCTTGGGCGCAGTTGGGTGTTCCAACAGGACAATGACCCCAAACACACGTCATAAGTGGTAAAGGAATGGTTAAATCAGGCTAGAATTAAGGTTTTAGAATGGCCTTCCCAAAGTCCTAACTTAAACGTGTGGACAATGCTGAAGAAACAATTCCATGTCAGAAAACCAACAAATTTAGCTGAACTGCACCAATTTTGTCAAGAGTGGTCAAAAATTCAACCAGAAGCTTGCCAGAAACTTGCCAAGGGACATGTAACCAAATATTAACATTGCTGTTTGTATACTTTTGACCCAGCAGATTTTGTCACATTTTCAGCAGACCCATAATAAATTAATTAAAGAACCAAACTTCATGAATGTTTTTTGTGACAAACAAGTATGTGCTCCAATCACTATCACATGAATTATTGGAAACTCAAGACAGCCATGACATTATGTTGTTTACAAGTGTATGTAAACTTTCGACCACGACTGTATATATGTATATATATATATATACTGTGTATATATATATATATATATATATATATATATATATACTGTGTATATATATATATATATATATATATATATATATATATATATATATATATATATATATATATATATATATATATATATATATATATTTACATAATCATATATATTAATATTACAAGCACATGTATTAGTATGAATATATACAGACTTAGACAAACGTTTGGGTCAGCTTTGTGTTATAAGGGACAAAGTATAGTTTTTGGTATCAAAATTTCAGCTTTTTCTCATTGCATTACATCTTTTTGTCTTTTTTTTTTACAATATATACTGTATAAGGCCCTAGTGTGTCAATGTGAGTGTGAATGTTGTCTATCTTTGTTGGCCCTGCGATGAGGTGGCGACTTGTCCAGGGTGTACCCCGCCTTCCGCCCGAATGCAGCTGAGATAGGCTCCAGCACCCCCTCCAACCCCGAGAGGGACAAGCGGTTGAAGATGGATATATATATATATATATATATATATATATATATATATATATATATATATATATATATATATATATATATATATATATATATATATATATATACATACACTACCGTTCAAAAGTTTGGGGTCACATTGAAATGTCCTTATTTTTGAAGGAAAAGCACTGTACTTTTCAATGAAGATAACTTTAAACTAGTCTTAACTTTAAAGAAATACACTCTATACATTGCTAATGTGGTAAATGACTATTCCAGCGGCAAATGTCTGGTTTTTGGTGCAATATCTACATAGGTGTATAGAGGCCCATTTCCAGCAACTATCATGCCAGTGTTCTAATGGTACAATGTGTTTGCTCATTGGCTCAGAAGGCTAATTGATGATTAGAAAACCCTTGTGCAATCATGTTCACACATCTGAAAACAGTTTAGCTCGTTACAGAGGCTACAAAACTGACCTTCCTTTGAGCAGACTGAGTTTCTGGAGCATCACATTTGTCAATAAAACGCTCAAAATGACCAGAAAAAGAGAACTTTCATCTGAAACTCGACAGTCTATTCTTGTTATTAGAAATGAAGGCTATTCCACAAAATTGTTTGGGTGACCCCAAACTTTTGAACGGTAGTGTAATATATATATATATATATATATATATATATATATATATATATATATATATATATATATATATATATATATATATATATATATATATATATATATATATATATATGTATATATATATATATATATATATATATATATATGTATATATATATATATATATATGTATATTTGTCAAAAAAGTTTGGACACACCTGAGTTATTAGGTATGTGTGGAAAAAGTTTGGACACACCCGAGTTATTAGGGTTAATTTTCAACTGTTTTCTCATTACATCACAAATCTTTAATTTTTTTTTTTTTTATACATGCTCACTGTTGTTTTTAATTCAAAAATATGCTGTGGAACAACAGAACTCGAGCTGTGGACACCCCCGTGTTAACAATGTTTTTTGCATGGTCAGATAATTCTCAAGTTTAAAAGACATGCAATTGTATGCAATTCATGCAATTTTTCTGACAAAATTGAAAGAACAAATATGTTTAATGAGAAAGATGAAGTGCACATTATTACCAGGCTTTCGCAGGCCATATAAAACGACGTGGCGGGCCAGATCTGACCCCCGGGCCTTAAGTTTGATACTGGTGATCTAGATAAACATACGTAATGCTCTTTTTTGTGAACACTGAGCTCCATCCTCTCCTGTTGCTGCTTCTCATCCAGGTCAAAGCTGTACTCACGCACATTGAACCTGTGTGGGTTCAGACTACACAATGGTTAACAAAACAGACAACACTTTCATTTAAAAACGTTATATTCCTTCTAGTAACCCATCCTGCTTACTTGCTTTCCTTGGCTTTGGCTTTGAAGTCACACACCACTCTCTTGAATAGTGTCACAGAAAATAAACCTGCTGTCCTGTCTTCACAGAGTTTTCTGATGATGCAAAAAAATAATGTGTCAACAAAATTTTAGAAAAAAATAACCAGTGCATTTACATTCTGGTTTAGGTGTAACTCAAACAGTCAGATGCTTACTGACCACGGACTAGTCTCCAAAGTCACAGGGATACATTAATTTAGTTGTTGTCAGTGCTATAGCCTATCAGGTGAAATAAAGGATAAAAACAGCTGATATTTGTTAGAGCAGGGGTGCCCATTACGTCGATCGCGAGCTACTGGTCAATCGCGCAGGGTGTGTCAGGCGATCGCCAGCCAGGCATTGAAAAAATAGACCTAAAAATTTGCGATCATAAATCTTCCCTAGGACGTTACTTGATTGACATTCAAGGCACCCGAGGATCTTGTGAGATGACGCTGGCTGCAGCCAGCTCAGTGTTAAGGAAAAAAAGACCGTCAGGAAGGCAAGAAACAGTTTGTATTCCAACCGTGCCGTCAAAAGCTTAGAGACTGACCGCACAGCTCCTGTCTTTACAATAAAAGTGCTGCTCAATGCTGCCTGCGCTAACAAAATAAAAGTCTCCGAAAGCTAGCGCAAACAAGCTAGCAAGCCACGGAGTTTGCCGTCAATGTATTTCTTGTAAAGTGTAAAAAAAGGGACAAGCGGTAGAAAATGGATGGATGGATGTAAAAAAACGAGTATGGAAGCTGGACAAACAGGATGCCAAAACCAACCACTTCAATGTGGTATTGGACAGAAAGGAGAACTTTTTTTTCTCCTCCACGATGTAAAATCGAAAATGTGGAAGTTGTCAGCACTACTGTGAATCTTGTCTGATTACAATCCATGCAAGTCATCAGTATCAGGTAATACAGGCATGTGCACACATAGGGCCCTATGGGTGCTCGAGCCCCTGCCCTTTTTTGCCTCGTCTTAAAAAGTGCCCTCTGCCTGTGTGTGTGTGTTTTTTTTTCTTCCTTTAAACAACATTAATAAATTCCTGTCAGAGATGTAAAAAAAAAACAGCGGTACAAAAACTCCACGTTTTCTTGTAATACCGGGTCAGTGAGTGAGTAAGTGAGAGGAGAGAGAGAGCCAACTGCGCCCCTGAGACGTGACAGTGGAGCAACTTGAACCTGTGAGTTATGTTATGGTCTCGTCGCCGTCCACTTATTCAGCATCTAATATGGGTAATATTTCAGAAAAACGCTGTATTATTCTATTATTCAATGTGTCAGCTTCTGTTTTTGCCGGACGTCGGAGCACGGCGCATCAATTGAGCACGGCACATCAAGTCCGCATAGAGCAGAGCGGATCGTGCGGGACAGGTAGTAGTGAACAAAATACAAAATAAAACACCAGGTTAATTTTCAAAATAAAATGCACTGTGTATACGGCGGATCACATTTTTCTCACAGTAGAGTTTTAGATATAAAGTTTATTGTGACTTTGCTATTACTGTGTGGGTTAATAAAATAATAATAATTATAATAATGATAATAATAACAATAATAACAATGATAATGATAATAATTATTATTATTATTAATAATAATAATAATAATTTCAGCATTCTGGGGATATAAGATGTAGGTTATCTGTTAGGAATATTACCATCTGTATTTAAACTTGATTCATGCTGATTATGCCTGCAGCACAATGCCAAAAAAAGAAAGGATACAGCCCTACTGGCCCCTGGTCAATATTTTTGGCCCTGTATTGCATTTCAGTTGTTTAGTCTGAGCATTAAGTGGGAAATACCATAAGTTACAACTTGATGGTGTTTTCATCAAGTTAAGGGAAGAAGGACAGATTTTCACATTGAAGTTTTTTTCCATTTGGGTATTTATTTTTGTATTTTTTTTCAAAGTTCCTGTTGCACTGCAATGTTCAATTTTAAAGTGCTTTAACAATAAATAGCCTAATAATAAACCAGTGTTTTGTTGCTTTTTATGTCTTCCAAGCCTGTGATAATGTGAATTAACTCATTATGACCATAATTTGTAGACACAAAAGAAATGGCAATCACTTTTAACTACAAAGGACACACAGCTAAGTAGTTAGCTTCCTATTAGCAAATTTAATTTTACATTAATTTCCATATTGTGTAAAGGACCAAAAAAAAATTCCTGCCCTTTTCGAGCCCCTGCCCCTCTATAATCATGTGCACGTCCCTGAGGTAATACACCAACTTATATTCTTGTCTTCATGAAAGATGGGAATCTATATGTTAAACATGCATGTATTTTGTACACCTTTAACATGTGAACAAAAAACATGTAAAAAAGTATATATATATATATATATATATATATATATATATATATATATATATATATATATATATATATATATATATATATATATATATATATATAGTATATATATGTATATATATATACAGTATATATATACAGTATATATATACAGTATATATATACAGTAATATATATATATATATATATATTTATATATATATATGTGTGTGTGTGTGTGTGTGTGTGTGTGTGTGTGGGAAAAAATCACAAGACTATTTCATCTCTACAGGCCTGTTTCATGAGGGTTTCCTCAATCATCAGGAGATATATATATATATATGAGGTAGATCACCTCGACTTGGTCTTTTAAAAAGTGTCTCGCCTGCTGAAAAAGTGTGGGCACCCCTGTGTTAGAGTCTCGGTTTTATTACGTATGCAAATTGAAGCAATTGTTCCTATTAGAAATTATGTAAATCCAAATAATTCGTTCCAGAAACCCAAAAATATTAACACAAAACACCTTTGATAATGTTAAAAATGTCATATAATGAAACTGTGTAATCACATGACTTTATTTCCATCAACTGATGCAATTACACACATGCATGACACCGCTGTTGCTCTGAGGCACAATTTCACAATGCTTACAACTTTCTTTGGCCCCATGCTGGGTTATTTTGCATTTGAAAAAAACAGAGACACTAAGTCACCAATGGGTCAGATTTGTAATTTTTTTTGGGGGGGGGGGTGAATTTTAGGGGGGAAATTTCTGCAAAAACCATGGAACCGCTGTATTGTCCTTTACAAACAAGCAATCATACACAGACTCTCTCATTTGCTGTAGCTTAATGTTTCAAAGTTTTCAAAGTTTATTTACATAGCCCTTAATCACAAGTGTCTCAAAGGACTGCACAAGCCCCAACGACATCCTCGGCTCAGATCCCACATCAGGGCAAGAAAAAACTCAACCCGTTGCCTTATTTAGTTAAGGCTTTTGAATATTACAAGCGCATGTATTACTATGAATACACCAAAAGGCTTATGATATGAGAAAGACCACTCACCTGCTTGACCGCGGCACCACAAATTCTGACAAAGATTCATATGTCTTTTCCCACTGCATATAGTCCCTCCTGTGATGCCAATGAAAGCAAACTAACTATGGCAGAAGTGTCCATTTTTATTAGCCCTCAACATACTCTAAACATCAAACAATTTCATTACTAATGCTATACATTATTACGTATTACACTAATTTGCTTTTTCACCTACAATACAAAGCTATGATCAATGTTTTGTTCAAATAGCATAGCAGATATTGACCTGCATTGGGTGGATTTTAACATTTTGATTAAAGTTCTGACACCCCCTGGACTATGGCAATGAAACCATCCAAATATGATTATATAGCACAATTGTAAAATCCCTTATTTTCACTGTGTCTGTTTTCCTGACCTGCTCACCAGCACCAGGAGAGTAGTCAGGTACTCTGAGACCACCAGGTCTTCTCTCCTTACAATGCCATTCAGGCTGCATGTTTGCAAACTGCCTCTGAAAATATGAATGTACTACTTTAATATGGAATAATGTCATGCGTATCAATTTAAAATAACTCACTCTTGTTGTTGCTCCAGGTTCTGCAAACGTGTTTTCACACTGCTGTATGTTGCAGCTCTGGATTTGAATTCCAACTTCACCTGGGAAACTTCCTGACACACACATGCAGCCACCAAGAGCACAAGTATTATTTAGTGATACTACTGAAACACATTTGCAGCAGTTATAGTGGTGTTTGATTTTAAGAGGATAGTTTAATATTGCCGCTATTATCTTTTTAGATGTTTATTTAATGTAATGCAGTCATCATAATAATGTCCACAAATTATATTAAGACTAACATTTAATCAGATGGGAAAATTGTGTGTCTTATAACTGTTAAAACTTCTTTTTTTTAGACTACGGTTGCCCCAATTTACACAAAACTTTAAATAATGCTGTTGACTAGTGAGTTGAGTTCCTCATGTCACTGAATTAAACCTTACATGACTAACATTCAGCATTACAAAACTTGTCTATGCATTTTCTTTTACAACTTCACCACTTCAACAAACTATTTATCTTTTACGACCTTTATACAGTTGGATTGCTTTATAGGCCCCTTAAATGCTGCATAATACTTTTTAGATTAAGTGTATACTGTTCACCAGCAGTGGGAAACACTTTAAAGAATTCAGTGTAGTGTTTTTCTGTTGTTCAGGGTGTACCCGTACTACCACCCGAATGCAGCTGAGAGAGGCTCCAGCACTCCCCGCAACCCCGAAAGGGACAAGCGGTAGAAAATGGATGGAGGTATGTTTTGTATAAATTCATTACAATATATAAACAAAAAAGTGGCATTATAAAGTCATTTGTTGTTTTTAACAGACTTGAACAAACACAGTCTGTTTTACTTACTAAAATAAAACACCAAGTTCAAAAGTACTGAGGTTAACATATCAAAAAAGAGGAAGAACACTTTTCTGAACAATAATCATTGAATGTTTATCTTGTTGCTCTTTCTCTACTTCAGATAATATAAGATAAATAAAACAGAGCCATCAATTCCAGTGCTATCAAATGTTACCAATATTGTTTTAAGAGAACAGATAAAACAAATAAATGTTTATATTTGTCACAATTACGTTACACTTTGTAAACTGGAACGAGGAAATGTTGGCTTTGATTGCCTTCCCTGACTGTCAATCGCAGCTGTCTCATACACGTACATTAATGTGCAACATTACAGTGCATCCGTAAAGTATTCACAGCGATTAATTTTTTCTACATTTTATGTTCATCACACAATATACCCCATAAGACAATGTGAAATGTATTAAGAATAAAAAACTAAGAAATCTTATGTACACAAGTATTCAAATCCTTTTCCATTAAGTACAAAAATGAGCCCAGGGGCATCCTGTTTCAACTGATCCTCCTTGAGCTGTTCCTATAGCTTATTTGGAGTCCACCTGTGGTAAATTTAGTTGGTTGGACATTATTTGGAAAGGCACACACCTGTCTATATGTAAGGTCACACACTTGACAGTGCATGGCAGAGCACAAACCAAGAATAAAGTTAAAGGAACTGTTTGTAGACCTCAGAGACAGGATTGTCTCAAGGCACACATCTGGGGAAGAGTATAGAAACATATCTGCTGCCTTGAAAGTCCAAATGAGCACAGTGGCCCTCCAACATCCGTAAATGGAGAAAAGTCAAAACCACCAGGACTATTCCTATAGCTGGATGACCGTCTAAACCAGGGGTCCTCAAACTACGGCCCGCAGGCCGGATACGGCCCCCCAACGTCCAAAATGCGGCCCGCGGGAAATCCCAAGTTAAAAATGTCCAGAGCCGTATGTGGGCTCTGTACCGAGGATGTCGTTGGGGCTTGTGCAGCCATTTGAGACACTTGTGATTTAGGGCTATATAAATAAACATTGATTGATTGATTGAAAAAAAAAAACATTTGTTTGTTTTTTTTTGTTTTTTTAATTTGTCCTTACTAGTCCATTTTCTACCGTCTCCTAGCCACTCAGGCAAATCATATTGTCTAAAAATGCATTTTACCATCGATAACGTGACATGCAGCAAGTGCGCTCTTTAAGTCAATTAGTGCGCGAGGAATATATATATATATATATATATATATATATATATATATATATATATATATATATATATATATATATATATATATATATATATATATATATATATATATATATATATATATTTTTTTTTTTTTTTTTTTTTTTTTAAATATATATATTATAAATGATAAATGGGTTATACTTGTATAGCGCTTTTCTACCTTCAAGGTACTCAAAGCGCTTTGACAGTATTTCCACATTCACACACTGATGGAAGGAGCTGCCATGCAAGGCGCTAACCAGCAGCCATCAGGAGCAAGGGTGAAGTGTCTTGCCCAAGGACACAACGGACGTGACTAGGATGGTAGAAGGTGGGGATTGAACCCCAGTAACCAGCAACCCTCCGATTGCTGGCACGGCCACTCTACCAACTTCGCCACGCCGCCCCTATATATATATATATATATATATGTATGTGTGGGAAAAAATCACAAGACTATTTCATCTCTACAGGCCTGTTTCATGAGGGATTTCCTCAATCCTCAGGAGATTTTAATGGAAGCATTCACATACCATGGTTTATATAGGGCACAGAGTGGGTGGGTACAGGCAGGCGTGGGGGCGTGGTGATTGACTCATGTGTTACCTAGGAGGTGTTTCCTTCTGTGACGGCATGCTGATACAATTTCGCTGCGCTTGTTGAGGGATGACAACTCTGGGCGGTATATGATAAACAGTTTCTCTTTTAAGCATAGGTTGCATCTTTTGTTACCACTGTTGTAAGGTGTGCTGGATGCAAGAATTTGCCATGTTATTGAGTATTCAACATTATTGTCTTTGAGATTCCAAATGTGTTTGCTGAGTTCTGTAGTGTTCCGCAGGCTTTTGCATCTGAAAGAAGCCTTGTGATTGTTCCATCTGGTTTTGAATTCTCCCTCAGTTAATCCTACGTATGTGTCGGATGTGTTAATGTCCTTGCGTATTACCTTTGCTTGGTAAACAACTGATGATTGTAAGCACCCCCCGTTGAGAGGGCAATCAGGTTTCTTGCGGCAGTTGCAGTTTTTGTCGGTTTTGGAGTCGTTCTGCCTGGTGGTGGGCGGCTCCTTTTCAATTGCTTTATTGTGGTTTGAAATTATTTGCTGCATGTTGTTCATGCAGCTGTAGCTCAATTTAATGTTGTTCTTGTTGAATACTTTTCTTAGGGTGTTGCCTTTGGGGAAGTGTTTGTCGATCAGGGTGAGGAATTTGTGGCCAATATTAGTTGAGACGTTTTTGCTGTATGGGGGGTTGTACCAGATAATGTTGTTTCGTTTTCTGCTCCTTTTTGGTTGGTTTCCTGGCGTGGGTTCGTAGGTGAGGGTGAAGTTGTATCCGCATTCATCAAGTGCTTTTTGGTACGGGGGGGTTGCTTTGTCGAATTCAGCTTTGCTAGATGACAGCATCGATAGTCTTTTATTAATTCCGGTAGGTATTCTTTTCGTGGTGGTGGGTGGGTGGTTGCTGTCATGGTGCAGCAACCACCCACCCACCACCACGAAAAGAATACCTACCGGAATTAATAAAAGACTATCGATGCTGTCATCTAGCAAAGCTGAATTCGACAAAGCAACCCCCCCGTACCAAAAAGCACTTGATGAATGCGGATACAACTTCACCCTCACCTACGAACCCACGCCAGGAAACCAACCAAAAAGGAGCAGAAAACGAAACAACATTATCTGGTACAACCCCCCATACAGCAAAAACGTCTCAACTAATATTGGCCACAAATTCCTCACCCTGATCGACAAACACTTCCCCAAAGGCAACACCCTAAGAAAAGTATTCAACAAGAACAACATTAAATTGAGCTACAGCTGCATGAACAACATGCAGCAAATAATTTCAAACCACAATAAAGCAATTGAAAAGGAGCCGCCCACCACCAGGCAGAACGACTCCAAAACCGACAAAAACTGCAACTGCCGCAAGAAACCTGATTGCCCTCTCAACGGGGGGTGCTTACAATCATCAGTTGTTTACCAAGCAAAGGTAATACGCAAGGACATTAACACATCCGACACATACGTAGGATTAACTGAGGGAGAATTCAAAACCAGATGGAACAATCACAAGGCTTCTTTCAGATGCAAAAGCCTGCGGAACACTACAGAACTCAGCAAACACATTTGGAATCTCAAAGACAATAATGTTGAATACTCAATAACATGGCAAATTCTTGCATCCAGCACACCTTACAACAGTGGTAACAAAAGATGCAACCTATGCTTAAAAGAGAAACTGTTTATCATATACCGCCCAGAGTTGTCATCCCTCAACAAGCGCAGCGAAATTGTATCAGCATGCCGTCACAGAAGGAAACACCTCCTAGGTAACACATGAGTCAATCACCACGCCCCCACGCCTGCCTGTACCCACCCACTCTGTGCCCTATATAAACCATGGTATGTGAATGCTTCCATTAAAATCTCCTGAGGATTGAGGAAATCCCTCATGAAACAGGCCTGTAGAGATGAAATAGTCTTGTGATTTTTTCCCACACATACATATTACGCTCTACCACGGTATCGAGCACTATTTTTTGGATAATCTAATTAAGACATATATATATATATATATATATATATATATATATATATATATATATATATATATATACACACATATAGACACAAATACATATATACACATATATATACACATTTACATATACACATCTACACACACACACACGCACATTTACATATTATATATATATATATATATAGATATTATATGTAAATGTATATATATATATATATATATATATATATATATATACATATATATATATACATATATATATATATATATATATATATATATATATATATATATATATATATATATATATATATATATATATATATATATATATATATATATATATATATATATCGCGGCCCCCAGCCAAATTGTTTTACCCCAATGCGGCCCCGGAGTCAAAAAGTTTGGGGACCCCTGGTCTAAACTGTGCGATCAAGGGAGAAAGGTCCTAGTCAGAGAGGTGACCAAGAACCTGATGGTCACTCTGTCAGAGCTACATCATTCCTCTGTGGAGAGAAAAGATCCTTGCAGAAAGACAACCATCTCTGCAGAAATCCACCAATCAGGCCTGTATTGTAGTGGTCAGATTGAAGCCATTCCTTGGTCAAAGTTTGCCAAGATATCAAAGGAATTGCTACAGGAAAACTCTGTAAATGATCTTGAGTGGCCCAACCAAAGCCCAGATTTCAATCCAATCAAACATCTCTGGAGAGATCTAAAAATGGCTGCGCGTCGACGCTTTCCATCCAACCAGATGGAGCTAGAGAGGTGCTGCAAAAAGGAATGGGTGAAACTGCCGAAAGATAGATATGCCAAGCTTGTGGCATTGTATTCAAAAAGACTTGAAGCTGTAATTGCTGCCACCAGATGCATCAACAAAGTATTGAGCAAAGGCTGTAAATACTTATGTACATGTAATTTTTTTTATTTCTAATACATTTGCAAAACTTTGTGAAAGGAAAAACCTTTTTCACATTGTCATTATGGGGTATTGTGTGTAGTATTTTGAGGACAAAAATGAATGTATTAAATTTTGTAATGATGCTGTAACATAAAATGTGTAAAAAGTGAAGCGCTATGAGTACTTTCCGCATGGACAGTACATCATGTCTTAAACCTTATACAACGTCAGAACATGATGTTATTTATCAGCAGCAGACATGCGTGCATGCACCTTATGACACGCATGACAACATTTCTCACGATGTAAAGGCGCTTTGATTTTTATCATAATGTACACATCATTGCACATTTAATTTATCAATATATTGATGCACATGTTTATAATAGCATAATGTCAATTTGATGGGGGTCAATCCCCACCCGAAAGTGATGCCATTTCTACATAGCTTGTGTAATAGTTGCGCGTTAACAGTAAAAAAATAAAACATTGCCTACTCTACGCTAAAAACAAGACAACATTCAAACTTACACAAATCATAAACACACTTCTGACATGACTAAGTTTATTAAGAATATTTGTCAGATATAAATCATCCTGTAACAAGTATTTAATGTGGGCAACATCAGTCTTGTGACAGAGTGAAACCTCATTTTGGCTGTGGCTATATAATATCTTTGTAGTGTATAGAGATTAAAAATTAACATAACTCGCTAAATATGCCTGTAATGAATTAATCGCAATCAACGAGACAATTTCCCAACCATATTTTTATTATTCAATGTTGCGCGAATGTTCTTCATTTGTACCTTTTTGATGATGTTTACCAGGCTGGAGAGAGGCAGAGACGTGGGATACTTGACTTCGTCCCACTGGAAGTTGGTCACATAGCTCATCATGTCCACTGACATATTCACACACATATACACGCGCACACACACACAAATTTATATGTTGGAATATAAAAGTATGAGGGGAAACGATAGGGCAACACTGCAAAAAAATACCTCTTAAAGACTTCAAAAGGGCCTTTTGGGTAGAATGAAGATCCTTCTGCTTTGTGATGTGGGCTGTTAGTGTTTGAGGAATTCATTAGAAATATGATGTCTACTGTACTGTGCTATTTCTACGTACAGAGCTGAAAGCTCCAGACTGTATGTGGGTGTTTATGTATATTGTTCCCACATTTAGCCTCATTTGCCTGAGGCATCTATGCACATTACTTAATGCGTTTCCATAGCGTCTCATTAACCCCACAATGTAATTAACACCTTCTCAGCATTAACGTTTGTCTGTGTGTGCGGCTGTGTGTGACTCACCTCCATTGGCTAAGACGTCTTCCATCACTTTGTCACAGGCTTGCTCCATCACCTCTCTCATACATTTGCATGTTTGTATCATCACGCTTGGATCACACAGGAAGCATAGCACCATTAAAGGCCTAACTAGGAAAGGTCTTGGCAAACACTTGTGCATTTAATGAGTGACACTCATGCAAGTAATCAAACTTGCATTACTTGAAGAGCACAAGAAGAAGCAGGCCTCCAGTGGCCAATTTTCACTGGTTTTAAAATTTCTCATCAGTGCTAATACACTCCTCATTAATATAAAATCAGTAGGGAAAACTAACCGCCAGTCGTCTTTAAACATGAATTAATCATTGTGCGTACTTCAGTTAAGCTCAGTTACTCATTTTAAGTAAGGACTTACAAATATACGAAATACGCTAAGACAAAAAAAAAAAGTTTTACCTTTCAGTAAACATGTCGAGTGTGGAGAGTTCATCTGACACGCTTAGTAGGCTGTCCAATATTCCCACCTGAGGTCAAAGTATACATAAGTCTTAACTAAGGGGCTATCACGAACAAATTATGCCTGAAATTTAAAACTGTCTGAAAATGTGACAGCCAACTGAAGAGCTCATTAGGTTGGATGGAAATTTCACAACAAACTTAAGGCAGCAACCTGAGCTTGTATCCCTTCACTGGAGAAGGACACCAAACACTGCACCATCCTCATATACAAATCGCAGAAAATATTTGAAAAAAAAACCCTCACTAGCCTTTAGATCTGGAATGGAGAATTTGCAGCAGGAGGCCAAGTTAGTTCTTCCAATGAAGCGTTTGAGTTTCTCGACACTTTGTGAACTGGTCTTGTCCAGTGGGACAGATATCACCCACGCGTCTTGCATGACTCTTAGTGCTTTTTAAAAATGTTGTTTGGCACTAGAGAGACAAAAAGCAAACATGTTGACCAGAGTAATATGTTCATATGGGAAAACAAACTCTAAAAAAAATATGTTTCGTTAAAATTGTCAGAAAATTCTGAAAAAAGGCACACACAAAAATGAGAATTGGAAAGAGAGGATTTTCTTACCTTCAAGTTATCTTCTTTGGGATCCTGTGTCAGTCTCCAACAGAGGATGCAGTGAGTCTCCTTTACCTGAAACTACCTGACAGCCAAGCCCACTGATCCCTAAGGTCATAAGAAGCCAATATATATCCAGGCTGTATGTCTTTAAAAAATGTCTCACTCATAGAAAAATGTTTACACCGTAGTTAAACAACTTTTGACAATTTTAACATTTTATATACTTCTTTTGTCTCTCTAATAATCTGATGTGTCATGCTCCTACATTTACAGATGTGTCATGCTCCTACATTTACAGTCATTGCACACCAATTTGATCACGTTACCTGCTACAATACTTGCATTTCTAAAATAACTTTTTTTTTTTACTTCAGATGTGTCCAAACAAACATATATAGGCCTACCGCAAAACTAAAACAAATCAAAGAATTTAGGGACCGCTTTGATATTTTTTACTTTATTGTTTAATATAAAAAGGCTAAAGCCCGCCATATATATGTATATAATGACAGAACATGAATTTGTTATTAGTATCAACATATAAGCTCTTTCTCTTTATGTTGTGCCCTTTTACTATATTAGCCTATTACTATTTTAACTGTTTTTTATTTATTGGGGACAGGGGTTATATTAAACGAGCCTTAATGTTTTTTATCAAATAAACTGTAATTTGTGAATAACGTGAAATAAATCTATACTTACGGGACGAACGTCGTGTAAAGTTTAAGTCGAACTCTTCCGTGGTTATATTATTCAGATGAAAATGACCAAATGTCGTTTATGGACCCAAATGATAGCGGAACTTTCATAGACTGTATTGGTTCCCAGGCGGACGCATTTGTTGAACGGACGTTTATTTCCTGTTTATCGCCGAAGCATCAACGTGGGTCCTTCGCCACGCGCCGGTGTCCTGCCTGTTGTGTTATGAGTATCCACGACCTTGTTAAGCTTTCAACATGCAGGTTTCTAGTGTAAATGATGTGAAGATTTACAATTTGAGCCATGGGAAGTCTCTACCGGAGGTAAGAACTAGCATAACTTTGCTTTCATTAGCCAAAATATAGGTAGGCACACCTATTTGGCTAATTACCTGTGTTTTGAAACATAAGTTACCTTTTTTTTTTTAAATATGTTCTATGTCATGAATTAAAATAAACAACAGTATAATCCAAATTTGTTTTGAACTTCCAGTGGTTGTCAGACCGCAAGAAGAGACAACTGCAAAAGAAAGATGTTGGTAAGTTCCAATGTATTCATGTTGCAATAGTTAATAGTTGACATCTTAGTCTGTCTTACTGTATTTTTTATTTTTAGACATCCAGCGGAGGATTGAGCTTATCCAGGACTTTGAGATGCCCACCGTGTGCACCTCCATAAAGGTGTCTCGAGATGGGCAGTTCATCCTTGCAGCTGGTAAAATAAAACGTTTATCTTTGGTGTTTGTTTTCAAGTATAAAAACGGTAATATCCCTCCATCCATTTTCTACCGCTTGTCCCTTTCGGGGTCGCTGGAGCCTATCTCAGGTGCATTTGTGCGGAAGGCGGGGTACGCCCTGGACAAGTCTCCACCTCATCACAGGGCCAACACAGATATGAACTAAAAATATAAACTGCAGTATATGAGACTATCGCTCCTAAAGTCGGTTCAGTGTCTTATTTTCTTTTATTATGTCTACTATACTGGATATCCGTCCATTTCCTACCGCTTGTCCCTTTTAAGGTTGCGGGGATGGGTGATACCTCATCGCAGGGCCAGCTCAGATAGACAACAGTCACACTAACATAAACACACACGAAGGCCAATTTAGTGTTGCCAATCAACTAGGGTTGCAACTAACGATTAATTTGATAATCGATTAATCTGTTGATTATTACTTCGTTTAATCGATTAATAATCGGATAAAAGAGACAAACTACATTTCTATCCTATCCAGTATTTTATTGGAAAAAAACAACATACTGGCACCATACTTATTTTGATTATTGTTTCTCAGCTGTTTGTAAATGTTGCAGTTTATAAATAAAGGTTTATTAAAAAAAAATTTCAAAAGCCTCTCCGCATGCGCATAGCATAAATCCAACGAATCGATGACTAAATTAATCGGCAACTATTTTTATAATCGATTTTAATCGATTAGTTGTTGCAGCCCTACAATCAACCTATACACAGGTGAATGCCTTTGGAGGTGGGAGAAAGCTGGAGTATCCAGAGGGAACCCACGCAGTCACAGGGAGAACATGCAAACTCTACACAGGACCTTCTCGCTGTGAGGCACTAGCGCTAACCAATGCTACACTATATTGGATAAATGAGTGTAAAAGTGACTTGGTGTTATTTCATACTTAGAGGGCTCTCGTACTGTAAAAATACAGTAGTTATCCTCCTTTCCTGGCATCTTCCCGGTCCTGTTTTTTAGTTTTTGCTATTGCAGCGATCGAGTCGCTTAACAAGCCTCCATCCACGTGACATGCTCCATGATTCAACATATCTATTTACACAAAGTTTATATTTTGGCAGAAATGTCTTCTCCGTCGTTTTCAAGTGCATCCAGCTCTTTTGCGTTGTTAATTTGATAGAATCAAATACATCGCAAGTCGCCACGCTGCTGTCATGAATGCGTGTTCACCCGAGTGATGCTGAGGCTTGAGTCAAACGGACACGATTGCTTGCAACAATACTGCAGAGGATAATTTTTTCATTGAGAGCAAAATCTGGGGAAAAACGGGATCAGTTAAACGCCGACAAAGGAGGACAAAACACGTTATTTCCTGGTTTTAAGGGGAACGTTGACAGGTATGCTTCACGGACGCACACTTCTCATATTGGAGTTTGTGTCACGTGAGTGTGGCTCCTACCCCGCCACACTGTGCGTAGAGGAGGCATGACAGCACCCAGCGCAGAATGAGCATAGAGACTTCTGCGTTAAAACATTTAGGATTACATATATCGGTATGGCGGTATTGTCTCAAATACATACCTCTTTCTAAAATATACAGCCTAGCAGGTGTGAATGAATGATGGGTTCTCACTTCTCTGTGAGCGCTTTGAGTATCTAATAATAGAAAAGCGCGATATTAAATCTAATCCATTATTATTATTATTATTATTATTATTATACCGGTATAATTTGTATTACCGGTATACCGCCCAGCCCTAAGGAGACTTATATAAGTAAAGAAGAGTGGGCAGCCGTTAACACATTTTCATGCTTTCTGTGACATTGAGGAAAAAATGATGTCAGCCAGCTTGAAAATGCCTCACCTATAAGCTATGTGAAGGAGCCTAGAATTGTTTTTATTTAAATATTTGCAATATTTCAGGGTTCCTCACGAGGAAACCTTACAAAGTATTACATTCATAAACTGCTATAAAATTGAGTAGATGGCGACTTATTGAGATGTAGAGAAATCCAGTATTTTTTACAAATTTTCCCTAGATTTCCAATGTTTTGAAATGCAAATCTTAATGCTTCTCTGACCCGCAGCATTCAAACTTACACTAACCATAAATAAACTTCTGACATGTCTTGTGTTTATTATGAGTATTTAACACTATTTTTTAGATATAATTCATCCTGTCACAAGTATTTAATGTGGCCAACATCAGTCTTATGACAGTGTGAGACCTCCTTTTTGCCGTGGCTACATGTTATCTTTCTAGTGTTAATGCTCAGTCAAGCACAATAGGGCGAGACAACTTGCAGGTATACAGAGCCAGTAACGTTAGAGATTAAAATTAACATAACTCACCAAATGTGCTTATAATAATTTAATCACAATTAAGGTGACTATGTGGCAACCTTATTTTTGTTATTCAATGTTCCATTAATACAAGAAAATGTTCTTCATTCGTAGCTTATTGATGATGTTTACCAGGGAGAGGCAGAGATGTGGGATAGATAACCTTGTCCCACTAGAAGCTTTTAACATAGCTCATCGTGTCCACTGAAATATTCACACACATATACACGCACACATTCATATCTAGTTGGATTATACAAATGTAAGGGGAAAGTTATGACAAAAATGCAAAATATACCTCTTAAAGACTTCAAATGGGCCTTTAGGGGAAAATGAAGATCTGTCTTGAAACTTCTCTGACCCGCAGCATTAGACACATGTAATAACGGTGTTTATGAAATCCCCTGATTTTTGGGGTGTTATATTAACCACAACATTAGCGCTGCATAAAACATGTTGCTACTGGACTGAAGTTTCCTAAAAAATTATGTTAAAAAAACTACTTAAAGCCTTGTCCAGGTGTTTACTAACATATACTAATCATGTTTAAAAACATTTACTGCTAATGAATATGTGCTCCAAATATCAATTATCTGCCTCCTTGACTTGAAAAAATCATATCGGTCAATTTTTAATCTGTATGTATCATTTCAGGCACGTACAAGCCCAGGTTTCGATGTTATGACACCTACCAGCTGTCACTGAAGTTTGAACGTTGCCTGGATTCAGACAGTAAATGCTAACTTTTTGTCTTGTTGCATGTCCATGTCATTCACGTAATTATATTTTGATTAATTCCATTTCTCTCCCTTAAAAGTTGTGGCCTTCGACATATTGTCTGATGACTATTCAAAGGTAATTAAAAATGTATTGTTTCTGACAACTTACTCGAGTGAATATTTGTGTTGTGAATTGTTTGCCATAGTGTCATGTTTTTTTTAATGAAATACTTCTTTATTTTCCATTTAAGGGTGCAATGTAAACTAGCTCATAAATGCTCATGTTACAATACATTTATTCATTCATTCATTCTTTTATTTGACTTCAATTCTGAATGTGTCCTCAGCTTGTGTTCCTACTCTCTGATCGATATGTGGAGTTTCATTCCCAGTATGGTTACTACTACAAAACCAGAATTCCAAAGTTTGGACGTGACTTTTCTTACCATTACCCCTCGTGTGATCTTTATTTTGTGGGATCTAGGTGAGGGCATTTTACATTTTGAGACTTTAGTCCCTTTAATTTGACATGTTTTATAGGACATATCTTACATGTTCTGTAAGAATGGATTAGTTGTATGTTGCATTTTTTCCCCACAGTTCAGAGATCTACAGACTGAATCTTGAACAAGGTCGCTTCCTCAACTCACTTCAGACAGATGCAATGTGAGTGTTTTCCACATTAATTGCCAAGGATCTTTTCTCTGTCTCACTGTTTTTCCTTCTTGTCTTCTCCACCAGGGAGCACAATGTGTGCGACATCAACCCTGTCCATCATTTGTTTGCCAGTGGAACCTCTGAGGTACTTTTAACATATAGTGCTGCATCTAAAACAAGGCAGTGAGTGGTCACTTGTAGACACAAGTACACGCATGGTTGTAGTTGCTCACTGCATAAAAATCTAAATTTAAAAAGTCAAATTTACACCACTTTCTTGTACCAAAATTTTTGCTTTCGGTAACTATGACAAAGGTTATGCTTTGCTTTGTTAAAATTATTTTTTTGCAACATATTTGAGCCAGTTGACCAGTTACACAGTTGACCTGCACGTAGTCTTCACCCAGAGATTTAAAGAAATTTTTTGACCATTCTACCATTACCAGTCATATATAGTGACTCAACATATACCATCTTCTGATAATGCAGTAAATCCTGTGTTGTATATTGAATGGGGTTCACGTGTCAACCAGCAGTCTTCCATGCCACCACTGACCTCATCCAACAGGGGAACATTTGTTCTGCCAATGTAACCCCAGAATATGAGCGTTATGTTTGAAAATGCTGTATAAATGGTTTTATTTTTCCAGTTTTCCAAAAAATTGAATGAGCAATGTATTTGATTCTTGAATTGAGTTTTTCAAACTTTCCAGGTATTACAAAAGTTAATTGTGCAAAAGTATTAGGCCCACATTAGATTTGTTGTTGAGCAATGTTATAGAATATAATGTAAGACCTTCCTGTGGCAAGGTTGAACTACTAACACAACAGTAATTTGGCGAATTCTGGGGGTGGACGGTTCTATTTTGTGTGAATGCTTTTTAGCAATCACACAAAATGGTATTCTAATTATTATTCCACCCTATTTTCTGTCCACCGCCATCTCCCACTTTTTTTCATCCGATTCAAACCATTCTACTTTTTTAAATGTTCACCCCTGGCCTTGACCGATATTCAATAAGTCCATTGACAGACGACAAACGAAAATTAAGTTGGTGTGTTTTCCAACGCCGATAAATCGGCAAGTGCATGTTTCAATGGCATTAACACTTTTTGTCGCTCTCAGCAGCTACGCACGTTTGTGCTGTAGCGGAATGAAATTAATGAGGTGAATTATCTTGTCCTCATTAAGTGTTTTTGACTCTTTGTGCGGCAAGGCAAGGCCGCTGGCCAGCCAGCATCACACACTCACACAGTGCAACAAGTTAGCATGTCGGAGCTAACATGATCACAAAACCAAATGCCACCCCACCAGTGTGGGAATATTTCAGTTTGAACCTTTGGAACAAGATGAGCCAATCAACACAGAGGAGTCAGTTTGCCGAATGTGCGTGAATATAACAAACATGCACGCCCACGTGAAACACAACTAACCGACAATTCACACTCTTTGCATTCGCTGAACAAGCCGGGTCAGTGTAAACAAAACAGTGCAAAATGTTTTGCGCTCATAGAAAGTTTGGTTAAATACATCGCCATAGACATGCTGCCATTTAATATTGTTCTAAAACTAGCATTTCTAAAAACACTGAAAACGTTTAAAAGACATTTGTCATGTTGTCATGTTAGTGTTTCTCACTCGAAATCTGCCAGATTGGTTTTTTGCTTATGTGAAGTAAATTATATTTATATAGTGTTTTTCTCTGGAGACTCAAAGCGCTACATGGTGAAACCCATTATCTACACAGGACCTTCTCGCTGTGAGGCACTAGCGCTAACCAATGCTACACTATATTGGATAAATGAGTGTAAAAGTGACTTGGTGTTATTTCATACTTAGAGGGCTCTCGTACTGTAAAAATACAGTAGTTATCCTCCTTTCCTGGCATCTTCCCGGTCCTGTTTTTTGGTTTTTGCTATTGCAGCGATCGAGTCGCTTAACAAGCCTCCATCCACGTGACATGCTCCATGATTCAACATATCTATTTACACAAAGTTTATATTTTGGCAGAAATGTCTTCTCCGTCGTTTTCAAGTGCATCCAGCTCTTTTGCGTTGTTAATTTGATAGAATCAAATACATCGCAAGTCGCCACGCTGCTGTCATGAATGCGTGTTCACCCGAGTGATGCTGAGGCTTGAGTCAAACGGACACGATTGCTTGCAACAATACTGCTGAGGATAATTTTTTCATTGAAAGCAAAATCTGGGGAAAAACGGGATCAGTAAAACGCCGACAAAGGAGGACAAAACACGTTATTTCCTGGTTTTAAGGGGAACGTTGACAGGTATGCTTCACGGACGCACACTTCTCATATTGGAGTTTGTGTCACGTGAGTGTGGCTCCTACCCCGCCACACTGTGCGTGGAGGAGGCATGACAGCACCCAGCGCACAATGAGCATAGAGACTTCTGCGTTAAAACATTTAGGATTACATATGGCGGTATTGTCTCAAATACATACCTCTTTCTAAAATATACAGCCTAGCAGGTGTGAATGAATGATGGGTTCTCACTTCTCTGTGAGCGCTTTGAGTATCTAATAATAGAAAAGCGCGATATTAAATCTAATCCATTATTATTATTATTATTATACCGGTATAATTTGTATTACCGGTATACCGCCCAGCCCTAAGGAGACTTTTTATATAAGTAAAGAAGAGTGGGCAGCCGTTAACACATTTTCATGCTTTCTGTGACATCGAGGAAAAAATGATGTCAGCCAGCTTGAAAATGCCTCACCTATAAGCTATGTGGAGGAGCCTAGAATTGTTTTTTTTTAAATATTTGCAATATTTCAGGGTTCTTCACAAGGAAACCTTAAAAGACATTTGTCATGTTAGTGTTTCTCACTCGAAATCTGCCAGATTGGTTTTTTGCATATGTGAAGTGAATTATATTTATATAGTGTTTTTCTCTGGAGACTCAAAGCGCTACATGGTGAAACCCATTATCTACACATTTAAGCTACATTTAAACCAGTGTGGGTCACACTGGGAGCCAAGTGTCTTGCCCAAGGACACAACAGAAGTGACTATGATGGCGGAAGCGAGCCTGTTAATACATCTGCTTATACTGTAGTGTTTATATTGTTACTCGGGACTTTTGTTTAAGAAGGTCCTAACTTGTCAATTAAATAATGTACAACTCTACCTCTGCCTACATGTTCAATATTTAGGTGCAACTTTGTTTGTCAATACTTTATTTAGCCATTTTATTTATTGTTTTGGTTGTGTATATCAATAGTTATTTGGTCTCATAAAAATAACGGCAATAATATTGTTTATTGACAATCATTTGTAGGTCAATATATCTTCAAGCAAAATGTATTTATATATTATTATTATTATTGTTATCAGCCTAGGCCTAGTTTATCGACATCTGCCTCAAGCAACTTAAGGAACAATGAAATATAATGTCACAGTTACTTTGCTAAGTAACTAATTATTCTTCCAATGAGGTAACTGAGTTACTAACTCAATTATTTATTTATTTTTATTTACCTGTATATTATATTATATTTTAGATTTATTATTTTTTATAAATAATTTGTAACAAACTAATTACTTCAAGATAATATGACCAACACTGGCTGACAATATTAGTCAATTATGCTTGCTAGCTTTTTTTTTAGCAACTTTTGCAAATTTAAACCTCAGTCATATATGTTGTTACTTCATGCGCACAGTTAGTATGTCTTTCTAACTTTTTTGGCTAATTTTGCAGGTCTGCAGTCATGAGTTTTGATGTTTGTATAATGATGCACACATACTGGCTTTTTGAACACATTTTTCAAGTATACACCTACAGAGTCTTATATTTGGTACTTGACACATGCCAATTGTTAGAATGCTAACATGCTAATGTTTGTAGCTCATTTCAGTTCTATTTATCTTACCATGCCGTTGTGTCCATGGGCAGGACACTTCACCCTTGCCCCCGGTGCCGCTCACACCGGTGAATGAATGTTGAATGAATGATAGGTGGTGGTCGGAGGGGCCGTAGGCGCAAATTGGCAGCCACGCTTCCGTCAGTCTACCTCAGGGCAGCTGTGGCTACGAAAGTAGCTTACCACCACCAGGTGTGAATGAATGATGGGTTTTTAACATGTAAAGCGACTTTGGGTACTTAGAAAAGCGCTATATAAATCCCAGGTATTATTATTATTATTATTATTATTATTATTATTATTTAAATGGCTCTTTGTAGTTGTTAGAAATTAAATTAGCTTCGGAATTTGGCCTTAAATTTCCCTGCATTTCACTGTTTATTCCTGTCTTATAGGGAAGGGTGGAATGCTGGGACCCTCGTGTCAGGAAACGAGTGGGTCTTCTCGACTGTGCCCTGAGCAGCCTCAGAGAAGGAATGGAGTATGTAGCAACCTGCCACATAAATATGACAAATTATTTCTGTTGCCCTCAACTTTTCTTGTGCATTGAAAGCTGGCACTGTCAAAAAAAAAAACGACTGACACGCCATGTGTCATTCTGCTTCTCTGTAGGAGCCTCAGAGATATTTTAGAAGCAGTAGTGTCTTACTGACACTCCATTGTTTACAGATCACTATTTTATGGCTTTGAAGTACATTAAAATGTACCTTTCTGCTAATAATGTGATACTTTATGTTCTTGTTTCCAGAGTTCTAAGTTTGCCCTCTATAAGTGCACTGAAGTTTAACGGCCCTCTCTCCATAGCAGTAGGCACTAGCACTGGACAGGTGAGCCTTATATACTGAAGAGACACTATAGTAAAATATTTGGGAAAAGGAAATTATATTTTGAATATAGCATATCTTTGAATGTACTCGCACAAGCAAGTTGGTGTCCTCTGGAGTGATGGTAGCCTGTTAGGCGTGTATGTGTGTGTGTGCGCGTGCAGGCATGTATATGTATATGTCCCTTGTTTTTCCGGCTAAAGGTGCTGCTGTATGACCTGCGATCCAACCAACCGCTGCTCGTGAAAGACCACTTCTACAACCTCCCAATTAAATCGCTCAATTTCCACAACGAGATGGACCTGGTTGTGTCAGCAGACGCCAAAATAATAAAAATGTGGAACAAAGACAATGTAAGAAGTTAGAGATGTTAGTGTAATATTATATACCCTCTGGTCATAACATTTAATACACATTCTCTCAAGACTCATACTCCATGAAACAGATTAATGCTCTTTGTATGACATGTTCTCTTCCACGACTCACCACAGGGCAAAGTGTTGTCCTCCATCCAGACTGAAAGCAACATTAATGATGTGTGCATATATCCCAACTCAGGTGAGAACAATGTTTTACCACTGCTGTCTGAATAGTGGCCTCACAATAAACATTTAATGATAATGTATGTTAAAAGTAAGTAGAGTAGCAAATGACAAAATTTGTTTATATATTGAGCAAATTATTTCAATATATAAATATAAACACATTCAACAAAGGAATTACAAAGCAGTAGCTTGTTTTCACTTGTTTTAACAGACTAAACCAGTTTTTGTGCCGCAAAGATGTTATTAGAATATGTAGGAACCAATTGTTTTAATATTATCTAACATAAAGAGAGCTTTAGACTTAATCCATCTAACAAAGTTTTATAATAAATGATGACACAGCACTAAAATATTTAAACACAAAAGTGGTGTTCAAAGAAATTACTGCATAAAAGCAGTCAGCCAAACATTTAGATTAGGATTCCGACAGTTAACTCTTGTAAGATCATGTTGTGTGGTTTTGATATGAACTAGAACTAATGAGAACATTAAACCCATGGTCTGACTCTAAAAAGAGACTGTGAAGAAGTGTTTATTAATGACCCAGCTCATAATAATCATAAGGAGATTTTTTTTAAATAAGCGAATGCTTTTATAAATACCGGTACATAAAACTACAGGAGAACCTACGAGTAAGGGGAATTTCGTTTTTTTTTCTTAAGCGACATTTGCACTTATTTTGTTACATTAAGTAATTCATATTTTGAAAAGAGAAACCGGAAATCGTGATGTATCATGTTGTAATTGTAGTGCATGTTCAAAATACACTTAAACCATAAACCATATTTTGAACAAAAATAAGCAAACGTTGCTGTCCGCCTTTGGGTGGCGCCAGTTGATCTTGGCTTGAATGCTAGTAGGTTTATACTGGCTACAAAGGTGAACATAATCTTTGGTTCTAAAGCTATCCATATATCAAAATGTTTGTCATTCTTGAATATAATGTTGTGTCACTTGGCCCATTTAGCTTGAAAAAATACTTTTTTCATTCTTAATCCCAATGATTTTCTCTTTTTATGCATTTGAAATTGTAAATAAATGCTAGCAATAGGAGCATAACACTGCAAGTAATTGGATTCGATCTATCCCACCTATACATTGCATCCGAAAAGTATTCACAGGGCTTCACTTTTTCCACATTTTATGTTACAGCCTTATTCCAAAATGGAATGAATTCATTTTTGTCTTCAACATTCTACACACAATACCCCATAATGACAATGTAAAAAAGTTTTTTAGGAGCTTTTTGCAAATGTGTGTATATTCATTTATTTATATATATATATATATTGTAGCTGAGATAGGCTCCAGCGCCCCCCGCTACCCCGTAGGGAATAAGCAGAGGGACGTTGAATATATATATATGTGTGTGTGTGTATGTATATATATATATATATATATATATATATATATATATATATATATATATATATATATATATATATATATATATATATATATATATATATATATATATATATATATATATATGTGTGTGTGTGTATATATGTGTGTGTGTGTATATATTTATATATGTGTATGTATATACACTACAATTCAAAAGTTTGGGGTCACATTGAAATGTCCTTATTTTTTAAGGAAAAGCACTGTACTTTTCAATGAAGATAACTTTAAAATAGTCTTAACTTTAAAGAAATACACTCTGTACATTGCTAATGTGGTAAATGACTATTCTAGCTGCAAATGTCTGGTTTTTGGTGCAATATCTACATAGGTGTATAGAGGCCCATTTCCAGCAACTATCACTCCCGTGTTCTAATGGTACAATGTGTTTGCTCATTGGCTCAGAAGGCTAATTGGTGATTAGAAAACCCTTGTGCAATCATGTTCACACATCTGAAAACAGTTTAGCTCGTTACAGAAGCTACAAAACTGACCTTCCTTTGAGCAGATTGAGTTTCTGGAGCATCACATTTGTTGGGTCAATTAAACGCTCAAAATGACCAGAAAAAGAGAACTTTCATTTGAAACTCGACAGTCTATTCTTGTTCTTAGAAATGAAGGCTATTACACAAAATTGTTTGGATGACCCCAAACTTTTGAACGGTAGTATATATATATAATATATATATATACATACATACAGTGTATATATACAAACATACAGTGTATATATATATATATATATATATATATATATATATATATATATATATATATACATATACATATACATACATACAGTGTATATATACATTCATACAGTGTATATATATATATATATATATATATATATATATATATATATATATATATATACACACAGTGTATATATATATTCACAGCCTTTGCCATGAAGCTCAAAAGTGAGCTTAGGTGCATCCTGTTTCAACTGGTCATCCAGTTGAAACAGATGTTCCTATACTTTAATTGTAGTCCACCTGTGGTAAATTTAGTTGGTTGTCCATAAGGTCTCACACTTGACAGTGCATGGCAGAGCACAAACCAACCATGAAGTCGAAGGAATTGTCTGTAGACCTCAGAGACAGAATTGTCCCAAGGCACACATCTAGGGAAGAATAAAGAAAAATATCAATCAATCAATCAATGTTTATTTATATAGCCCTAAATCACAAAAGTCTCAAAGGGCTGCACAAGCCACAGCATATCTGCTGCCTTGAAGGTCCCAATAAGAACAGTGGCCTCCTTCATCCGTAAATGGTGGAAGTTTGAAACCACTAGGACTCTTCCTAGAGCTGGCTGGCCGTTTAAACAGAGCGATCGGATAAGGGCCCCAGTCAGGAAGGTGACCAAGAACTACAGCATTCCTCTGTGGGGAGAGGAGAACCTTCCAGAAGGACAACTATCTCTGCAGCTTTGTAAAAGTTTTCCAACATGCACCTGAAATTTTCTAAGAACATGTGAAAAAAAATTCTCTGTTCTGTTGAAACAAAGATTGAACTCTTTGGCGTGAATGCCAGGCATCATGTTTGGAGGAAACCAGGCGTTGCTCATTACCAGGCCAATACCATCCCTCCAGTGAAGCATGGTGGTGGCAGAATCAGGCTGTAGGAATGTTTTTCAGTCGCAGACACTGGGAGACAAGCCAGGATAGAGGGAAAGATGAATGCAGTAATTTACAGGTACATCCTGGATGAAAACCTGCTCCAGAGTACTATTGAACTCAGACTGGGACGACGGTTCATCTTTCAGCAGGACAACGACACAGCCAAGATATCAAAAGAATGACTTCAGGACAACTTTATAAATGTCTTTGAGCCAGAGCCCAGACTTCAATCCGATTGAACATCTCTGGAGAGATCTGGAAATGGCTGTGCACCGACGCTTCCCATCCAACCAGATGGAGTTAGAGAGGTACTGCAAAGAGGAATGGGTGAAACTGCCCAAAGATAGCTTGTGGTATTGTATTCAAAAAGACTTGAGCCTATAATTGCTGCCAAAGGAGCATCAATAAAGTATTGAGCAAAGGTTGTGAATACTTATGTACATATCGTGTCTTAGTTGTTTTGTTTTTTTTATTCTAATGAAAAAACGTTTTCACATTGTCATTATGGGGTATTGTGTGTAGAATATTGAAGACAAAAATAAATGTATTCCATTTTGGAATAATGCTGTAAAATAAAATGTGGGAAAAGCGAAGCGCTGTGAATACTGTAAGTATTGTATATACTGTATGTAATGTAGTAACAGGCACATTCATAATAACATGTAATATTTACTTATTTTGATCTAAGCATTACGGCAGCACATTGATTTCACAGATGAATCGCAATGTTCACTATTTCTTTCAACAAAATACGACTATTGCTAATCATGGCAGACTTCATGAGAAATAACAAGGAATACTTTGGGACAAATCAGGATCCAGCACCTTATGTTTTTGAGCCTGAATATACAGAGGATAAGCTGATCCAAACTAGTGCTCAGTCCCGAACAAGAATTACAAACATAATAAAACAATCACTGAATGTACAATGTCTGATTTTAAAACTTGTTTTCTGTTTAAATGGTAAATTCAGCATAATCCTCACTGAAGTTGACATCTTTTCATGCCGATCCTTGCAGTGTCTCTGTGGGCTAAATTGACCAACTTCTCGGTTTATGGCCACAACCTTCACCTATACAAGTGTGAGGCATAATTTATAATCTAGATTGAACTATTAACCGGTTTAGAGGCGATGCAGAAGTTCACCAACTAAGTATTTCAGTAGCTCCATAAACTAGTTACCTCTTTGTGATCAAGTCGCTGCTAAAAATAGTTCCTCAGCATTAGTTTTTATAATAACAATGACGCTAATACTTGGTTAATAAGCATGTCACGACATGTAAATGGGATATTGTTGGAGGTTTTTGGAAGTTTTTTTTGGAGGGCTTTTTGTGCTGGATAGAATAATTTAATTCACTACATTGTTAGCCGTGTAGTACGAGACATATATTACACATTAGATTGCTAAAAAACGAGACAGATATGTGTTTTTATCTTAAAATGGGATTATGAATCCTGGGTAAAATTACAAAAAAAACCTTTTAAAGTTCTGTTTTTACACTATTTTAGATGTATTTGCTTCTTTTTACACTATTTTTTCTCCTTATGTCTGTTTGGCAGGTATGATGTTCACTGCCAATGAAGATCCTAAGATGAACACATTCTACATCCCGGTGAGTACAGAACTTGTTTTTCCAACAGCCCACAGACAAACACTACCAAGCACATATCTCAGTACTTATCTTAACGGATGTTCTCACAGTTATTGGTGCAATAAAAGGTGTGATTGATGTTCTGGTTGGTGTGCACATTACAGTTGCCAAACACAGTTACTCACATAATTGCACCACGTGTGGGCACTTGTGCTACTCTAGTGTATTAGCAACGAGACCAAAAGAATGACAGGAAAAAAGAGAGCAGTGTTTTTTTTTAGACTTTGTACTTTGTGCCTTTCATCAGCATTTCCAAGAGTGTAAGAGACACATCTGTCCATTCCAACTAAGTCAAATGTCATGACAGATATCGATTAAATCCAATACGTCTATTTATACCTGCATTGTCCTTTCCATCCTTACACTTTCCATCATTGTAACTGAGCTACTGTGTTGAACAATTTCCCTTGTGGATCATTAAAGTTTGTCTAATGTCTAATGTCATGTCGTGGATTTGTGATGATAGCATATGATATGTTAATTTTCAAAATTCTAATGAACTTTTGTTGTATCTACCAACAAGATTTACAATATTAATAGGGATATAGGCAACATTAAATATGGCTTCTTTCAAATAATCCCCTCTTTCAAGTTACATAGGAATCAGAAAATTAAGAGAATACTGGGCCTGTGCTGATAATACATTTTGTTGGGCAAAATATTGTCCCACAAATTATTTAGGATAAATTATATTATTGTCAGCATTATTTTGAGACCAAATCAAGCACTATTGCAATCATAATATATAATAAAAATAATGTAAGTATTCCTTTTCAGGGCAGTACATTTTGATTTGTCATTAATTTTTTTTCACCATTGCAATTCAAAGGTCAATAACTTTTAACTATCCCAAATAAGTAAACAAACAATCAAACACTTTTGAATCTCAATATCTGTTAGAAAAATGTGCACTTGAGTAGATATTGAACTTCTTGTGCATTTTTACCCCAGTTGGAAAAACTAGGGCAGTGGTGGTAAATATCAAATTTAATAATTTCCTAGCACACTAACGTGTTGGGAACCGCTGCCTTAAATAACACAGAGTAAAGTGTAGAACTTTATCAAAGATGAACAATCTTAAACAACTCTGGCAGACTTTAAAGTTGAAGTTATGACCTGTCAGGGTCACTCCAGTCCTATAGGTGGCAGTGTTGTGCATTACAATTTGGCCACCCAACTGATATTATATTTAAAAATAATTGACTTATTGGGTCATTCTTTGACATGTGTCCCTCAACACAGTTTTAAAAAATGTATATGTAGTAGATGTTCAATACTGCTGACAGAACACATTGGTTTGGGTTAGAACATAATCAAACTCAATATCGTTGATAGAAGTTCCTTTTTAGGACTGCAACTATCCAAGATCCTTTCAGTGTTTCAACTATCTTATATATGTATTAAGTGTATTGGTGTGGATTTACAGTGCACGTCAGTGTAATACCAGAACCTCTATCGTCTACAATGATATCATCCCTTTTTTTGGATACTGATGAGTTTCCTAATCTTCATCTCACCAATGTTATACTTTGACAAATATTTGTTTTCTTTAGTCAGCGATTTAATCCGAAATTTGTGTTTTCTGAGTTCAGGCTCTAGGCCCGGCACCTCGCTGGTGCTCCTTCCTTGACAGCCTTACCGAAGAGCTGGAAGAAAGCCCTGAGAGCACTGTGTATGACGACTACAAGTTTGTCACCCGCAAGGACCTGGAAACTTTGGGTGAGGCCTTGTTACATTCATGTTTTTGTTTTTCTGCTAAGTAATACATATAATGATAAATGGGTTATACTTGTATAGCGCTTTTCTACCTTCAAGGTACTCAAAGCGCTTTGACAGTATTTCCACATTTACCCATTCACACACACATTCACACACTGATGGCGGGAGCTGCCATGCAAGGCGCTAACCAGCAGCCATCAGAGGCAAAGGGTGAAGTGTCTTGCCCAAGGACACAACGGACGTGACTAGGAAGGTAGAAGGTGGGAATTGAACCCCAGTAACCAGCAACACTCCGATTGCTGGCACAGTATCTTACTTTGTTTTATTCTTACTGAGAAATATAAATATATATTAAATCCCCACTTTTCACGGGGGTTTGGCTGTGGACGCACAAGCGACTAATTTATTGTAATTGAGACACTCACCGCCCCCACCCCCTGCTGTGGTGCATTCAGGACCGCATAGCAAAGTGGGACATCTCAACGCTTAGTAAAAAAGCATTGTTAGTGAAGCATAAGAAACATGAACATGTAAAAAGTCTGGGCGGGTATGCTGTACATTTTACCTTTTAATTATTATCTATTTATAAATGATTACCAACCTAGGCTGAATGAGATGTTTTCTCTGTGGAAAAAAAATTACAACAATTTGCAGGATCACAAATGCTGAATTGCAAACGTGCGAAGTTCCACTGTAATTATTTTAATGCTTCTATAAAAATTAAAAACTGCATCTTACTTTTACCGCAACCTAACTTTGGATGCATGGGGGGAGGACTAAAGAGGGCTGGGTGTGGGCGTATCCCTGAGGAATGGTTGAATGAACATTGGAATGCAGTCTCAGCAGTAAAAAGATCAAATGGCAAAGAGCAGAGAGGTGGTTGGCTGCTGTCGAATAACGGTGGGGCTCAGCAGCGGTGTTGATTTACATAAGCTGTGTAACGTGGCCTGTTACATAACCTTGAGTAGACCACGTCGATGGAAGATCCTTTGAGAGCATTTACACACTCACAGGCATCCAGGCATCAAATACGTACCGGTAGCTACTTTAAGAGTGAGTCATCTCAGGGTGGGGAGCACATATCGCTACATTCTCACAAAATGTAGCGATATGCTTTTCATTGGACTGCAACAGTATTTATATGATCCTATTTACCCTAAACCTGATCACAAACACCTTGAAATGAAAATTGGATATACAAATATGATATAATGTATCTCATCAAAGCTTTATATAAATCACCACCCCCATCCTAAAGAACAATGTACATCACCTTGATTTTCTTTTAAGGTTTGTCTCACCTGGTGGGGTCGTCCCTACTGAAAGCGTACATGCATGGCTATTTCATGGACATCAGGCTCTACCATAAGGTGTGTTGTATATTCCTTTAATATATAAAGAAAAAAATTATTAGTGCAATCGTTGATGTCATAATTATGAATGTTAAGGGTTTATGACATTCACTGTCAACCACTTCATTAGAAATTAATAAATTGCTTCCTTTGTGATATTTAGCTTATTTTATGAAAGTTTAGAAAAAATGTATGCTACAGTAATGCAATAGCAAACCTATTGTTAAACATACACTTTGTGATTACAATTTTAGCAGCAGGTGAGTTTTCATGATCATAAGCAGTTTTGTTTTAATTATAAACATGTAGTGTACAGGTGTTTCATTTAACACTTGGGCTTTTTGGTCTCAGGTCAAAAGCTTGGCAAATCCTTTCGCATTTGAGGAGTACCGCAAAGATAAGATCCGGCAGAAGATCGAGGAGACCAGGACTCAGAGAGTACAAGTTAAGGTAAGCCATTCTGACACCAAAACATGACCCTGGCAGTTAGCATTAGAGCTGCACCATTTTGATAAACAGAATGTGCCAATTTTTTATTTTAAGAAGTACGCTGTTGTTTTGGCTTGCTTAAAACCACTGAAATTCTAGTAGTTGTCGATACAGGTTATGAAATCATGAACCGTAAGGTGTTTCTTGTCTGAACTTTTAAAGTACAATGAATGACTTCTGCCCTTTAAAATATTATCTTAAAAATTTAGACCTAATTAAATAATCAAACTTAAAAGTTATTGTGGCCTATTTTAAAAAGTGTCTTTTTTATGATCTCAGTGGTCGTGGCTAGAGACGCCAGATATAGAGCAGGTGTAGTTTGCCACCTGATTTCCAGTAGCTTGCTAAAGGGTCAAAGAATAGTAGCCTAAAGTCTTAGTTCAATTCAGACATACCTTTCTTTAATGACTAACTACCACATAATCACATAAAAGCAATGACTGCATTGTTTGAGTGAAGATCTGCTTCATAAAGGCCATTTTAAATGTTGCCAGTCATATACGGTAATTAAAACACAAATAGCACACCGAGCTTTTCTTTTTGTCAAAGTAGCTCTAATAGTGATGAAGGAGAGGGGCTATCAAGCTGTGAGAACAATTCAGTGGCCACTAGACTGTTATTTCATCCGACATGCATGTTTAAATCACCAAGTAGCAAAGTAGACAGAGACAAAAAGCAAGGTGAGGAGTTCAGATAGTTCACACAGGAAGGTAGATGAGTATGACCTGAAGTAGGGCAGATTCTGCCATCTTGAAACCTGAAGCAAGGCACCCCATAAAAGTAGCTTTGGGTGTTCGCACAAGTAATCGCAACTAACCACTTTTTTTTAACATCTTAGTGCTAACCCAGCTTACTGCAATTATCCAACACGATCCTACTTTATTTGTAGAGAACTTTAAATAATTACAATGTACCAAAGTGCTGTAGAGAAAAAATTATAAAATACATAATATTAGTAAAAAGGCACAGATACTCCCAAAAGGCAACATGGTACATGTAAAAATTCCTGAAATAAAATTAAAAGACATTAAAACATGTAGAAAAATACTAGCCAAAAGAAACCACAATAAACAGATAGAATGGAATCAGTAAAAAAATAAAATAAAATACAACATAAGTAAAAAATAACATCAACAACTTAAAACTGTGCTAGAAAACAATGAAAATAATTGTTTTAAGAAAATATTTAAAAAAAACAGATTAACGTGCAAAGGCAGATCATTATGATGAAGACGGCATTAAAAAAATGTCATTGCATAAAGAGGATGCATCTTTCTACCAGTACATTAAAAAAAAGATGCCTTGGTTCTTTAACACTGATAGCTATTTGGAACTATACCGATTTGTCAACAACTGCATAACTGAGTTAATGACTTAAACCAGGTGACTGTGTGCAATCAAGTTAATTAAGAGTGTGGACAGTGTCATCTTTTTATTTTTCTAACAAACACTAAACGTTTGTCTGCCTGAGTCAGACTCTGCCCAAAGTCAACAAGGAGTTGGCTCTCAAGTTGATGGAGGAGGGAGACGATGAAGTTGATCTGGCGTCCAGGAAAAAGAAGGGCAAGGTAAGAAGATGTAGAAGACAAAATGGACGACTTTTGAGTCTCAGATTGTGTATTGTCTTACTTAATTCAACTTGTTGAAATTGCAGGCCCTTCCCACCATTCTGGGCGACAACCGCTTCAAGGTGATGTTTGAAAACCCAGACTACCAGGTGGACGAGCAGAGTGAGGAGTTCCGCCTGCTCAATCCCATCGTCTCCAAAGTGAGCCAGAAGAGGAAGAAGAAGCTACACCTGCTAGCTAAACAAGATGCTGCTTCTCAGGTGATTCTGCGCTACTTAATGAATACTTTAAATGCAATGAGGCTCTCACATGCAGCAAAGAAGGACCAACACGTCTATAATTCCTTCCAGGAGGGTCAGGAGGAAGAGGAAGGTCGGGCTAGCTCTGAGGAAAGCTCAGATGACGACAAGAGCTGGGTAGAGGAAGTGAGGGAGCAACGTCGGCTACTGCATGAAGAGGGCCGAGATAGGAGGCGGCAGGAGAGGAAGGTCGCTGACCGCAACACTATCCTGCTGGACACCAAGCGCAGCGGAGGAGATGAAACCTTCATCACAGCTGAGAACATAAAAAACAATCAGCCTCAGTTCTATCAGATCAAAAGCGGGGAGGAGTTCCGCAGCTTTAAAGATGTGGCCCACAAGCAGAAACTACAGAAGTATGTCTTTAAAGCCAGTTGAGACTAATTCTAAGATTTTATAGTTATTATTAACTGGAATTAGCTTTTCAGATTATAATAGCCGAATAATGCATTTTCCAACAACTTTTTAAGCACCCAAAAAATGTTGTTTGTTTTTGTCTCCCCCTCAGGGCCTCCTTGGAGGAGCGTCTGAAATTAGAGCACTCTGAAACCAACAACTTGGCTGACACTACAGTGGGCAGCAAGCAACTAACCTTTACTCTCAAAAAGGTAAAATGTGCATCAATGTCACCCAAAGTTTAGGAAAAGCCATGCTTAAAAAAAGCAACCGTAAAAAACAGTAAACCACAGTGGAACATTGGCCCCAATAATTGCAATTTTAGTGGCTATAAAAAACCACACATCCTGAGACTCATAAACTGGTCTTCTCTGACCCCCTGCCAAGTACATATGAAAACATTCAACAAAGCAAGATTGACAACATACACTTGTATACTCTGCAGTCTGAGCAGCAGAAGAAGCAGCAACAGGCAGAGCGGGACCACCACGAGGAGAGAAAGAAGCTCCGCCGCTCAGCTGGACACCTGAGCAGCGCTCGAGGTAGGGGTCGGGCCGGCAGCAGAGGAAGTGGAAGAGGAAGGCACTAAGGAGGGGAAGCCCAGTCTACAAACGTCTCAAGTCAGTCACACCATTTAAGCACATGTCTTAAATGGCAAAATGTTGTTTTTAAACCCAAGGAATGTGTAGAGGCTCTGCTTAAGATTGCCTATGTCGAGACTGTGTACATGCTTTGAAAAGTCTTTATCCAAAACACCTCAAGTACATTAAATGTACACTGTATATATTTTAGCTGTGATTAGACCTGCGTTTTACACTTTCACACCATGAATAGGGTAAAAGATGTACCACTGAATGTTGTGATACAAACTCTTACTAAAATGTTTGATAAAACATGTCTCAGCATTGTTTTTTTTGCCAAAGAGGTAAAGTTGTAAAACCTCCTCTCTCTGTGAGAATATTCTCGCTTCTTCCCTATGCAAACTAAAGCCGCTATCCTTTGTAGCAGTTAAGCACCTACTTGCGTCAGCAGTGAAAGGAGGGGAGGGGGAGAAATGTGAGAGTTTTTTTTTCCTTTTCCACGGCCAACAACTGCAGTTCTTGGAAATGGGACAGCCGAGGTGTCCTTCCCCCGCTTCTGCCCCATATGAGCTGGATGGCGCCAACCGCCTACTTTATCAACATTGGCCATTTTCAAAATGTGAGAGAGGGAGGTTTCATTTGAGTTTCCTTGTAGCCCGCAATTTATGTCAGATAACGATGCTTTTGCACAATGACTAGCATATTAGCATGTAAGCCATACAGATTAACATGGATATATTTTGCAAAAGTACCATGCATGCATTCGTCATTTGGACTATAACTTTATCTCAAGGTAATCAGCATTTATTCACTATGCCCACGCTAGAAAATGCAGAATGTGTTTTCCCATTTAAAAAAACAAAGGGTGGTAAAGTTATCTAATTTTTATTTTCGGAAATTGTTCTTCTTTTCCTTTCACAATGGTGCAATTCCACCATGACAAAAGGCATTCCACCGGAAGCGGATCAAGCAGCTCTGGCACAAACAATAAGGGAATGGATGGGATTTTGACCCAAATTAGGATAGTGTGATACACTTTACAGCCAATAGTAATAATAGTAACAATCTCTGGTGCACTGAGTGTTTTGTTTTCTTAAATGTATCAGAGCTTCAGTACATGTACCAAAACCATACTTGCCAACACTCCCGTTTTTAGCGGGAGAATCCCGGTATTCAGCGCCTCTCCCGACAACCTCCCTTCTCCCGACAAACTCCCCGTATTCAGCCGGAGCTGGAGGCCACGCCCCCTCCAGCTCAATGCGGACCTGAGTGGGGACAGCCGTTCTCACGTCCGCTTTCCCAGCAGCTTGCCTGCCCAATGACGTCATAACATCTACGGCTTTTAGAGAGTAGAGTGCACAACAAGCAGAGAGAGTTCTTGGTTTCTTATGTGGGTTTATTGTTAGGCAGTTTCATTAACGTCCTCCCAGCGCGGTACCAACACACAACAACAGCAGTCACGTTTAGTCTACTGTAAAGCAGTTCGTCTGCCGTAAACAGCAATGTTGTGACACTCTTAAACAGGACAATACAGCCTGCAGAACACTGAAATTCAAGTATGTCTTTCATTTATATGTATAAAAAAATTAAAATAAAATATATATATAGCTAGAATTCACTGAAAGTCAAGTATTACATATATATATATATATATATATATATATATATATATATATATATATATATATATATATATATATATATATATGTGAAATACTTGATTTGGTGAATTCTAACTGTAAATATACTCTCCTCTTAACCACGCCCTTATCCACGCCCCAACCACGCCCCTCGCCCCCCCACCTCCCGATATTGGAGGTCTCAAGGTTGGCAAGTATGACCAAAACTTCTAAATAATCCAAATAGGTTTCAGTTCAAATCTGAAACATCAGTACTAGTAATAAGAACAAATCATGACGCACTTCCCTGTGGAAGAAAAACGTGATTCATAATGACTCATTTCAGTTATTCCATAGAAAGTGTTTGGAAATCCAACACTGCTGACACACTTGGTGCCTAAAAGTATGTAACGTGTACAGTCTTACCCAATATTAGTTTACTAGTTTGGGCATGAAGTAACCGGGATAGGCCACAGCAGACTCTTAACCCTAAAATAATAAACCGTAAAGAAAATTAATGAATGGACAAAATATCCCTACACTTGCATAATTCAATATGGCCGAAAAGGAGTAGGAAGAAGCAGATGTTATTTAATTAATCAATCAATCAATCAATGTTTATTTATATAGCCCTAAATCACAAGTGTCTCAAAGGGCTGCACAAGCCACAACGACATCCTCGGTACAGAGCCCACATAAGGGCAATCATACCCCTTCTCTATGTCTCAGCTCTCTCTACTCCACAGTTACAATAACTCATGTGTATGCCATCTAATCATGAAAGAAAAGAACAAACAACATCTAATAATAATGGATAACTTGTGAAAATAAATATAAGAAGCCACCTAATTAATAGGAAGCGATATGCAGTGTTGGGACTGTGTGCAATAAAGTTAATTAAGTAACACGTTACAAAGTAACACGTTACAAATGGCACCGAAAACATTTTCCACGTACCTGCACACAGTGGACAGTGAGTACATAAAAATGGAAAGCGAGCTAAAGAAGACACTCCAAACTCTGCCTCTGCTCATCATTCAGCAGTGAAGGTACACACACTCTGTCAATTCTCTTATATACTCTTTCATTCTAGACTTCTAGAGTGTTTGATTATCACATCACTCTAAATGTATAGACTATAAAGTTCACAAAAATAAAGAGGGATCCTAGTGGGCCAGGCCAATCTTTCCTTATCTCTAAACTAAAACTGGGGACATGCGTAGAGTGTTCTGGGCTTCAGTACAGTGTTGATCTCCTAAAGACATGATTTTATTTCCAAATTCCTTGAGAGAAAAAAATGCCCGATTAGGCGTGTGTATATAGTGACATGACATATAATGATAAATGGGTTATACTTGTATAGCGCTTTTCTACCTTCAAGGTACTCAAAGCGCTTTGACAGTATTTCCACATTCACCCATTCACACACACACTGATGGCTGGAGCTGCCATGCAAGGCGCTAACTAGCAGCCATCAGGAGCAAGGGTGAAGTGTCTTGCCCAAGGACACAACGGACGTGACTAGGATGGTAGAAGGTGGGGATTGAACCCCAGTAACCAGCAACCCTCTGATTGCTGGCACGGCCACTCTACCAACTTCGCCACGCCGCCCCATCATGTAATCATGTCATGTGTGCCTTCCTTGGGTGAAACCAGGTTTACAGCTATGTTGTTATTATGTTGTTTGTTACTTATGTATGTTATGTTGCAGCTATTTAAAATAGTTTTGTCAATTTGTTCTGGCCAGAAATAAATTGGCCCTTTGAAACATATCTTTGTCTTTGTGTGTTGTATGTAGACCACATGGCTTAGCAAAGTTCTGTTGATCAACAGATTGTATTATTTTCCAGTGCAATAACAGTACTGAAATGAAGGCTAAAAGGGCATTAATGGGAGCCTTAAAAAAAAAGAAGTAACTAAATAGTTTCTTTTCACAGTAACGCATTACTTTTTGGTGTAAGTAACTGAGTTAGTAACTGAGTTACTTTTGAAATAAAGTAACTAGTTACTGGTTTTCAGTAACTAACCCAACACTGGCGATATGTGACACTAAAAGAACACACGTCTGCAGCTCTAAATATATCTTGCGGCGTACCACAGTGATAAATCCTGGGACTATTATAGTTTAAAGGCCTACTGGACCCCACTACTACCGACCACGCAGTCTGATAGTTTATATATCAATGATGAAATCTTAACATTGCAACACATGCCAATACGGCCGGGTTAACTTATAAAGTGCAATTTTAAATTTCCCGCTAAATATCCGGTTGAAAACGTCTCGGTATGATGACGTTTGCGTGTGATGTCATGGGTTGAAGCAGACATTTTAGAATAGCACGGTGGCCAGCTTAAGTCGTCTGTATTCACCACATAATTCCACAGTATTCTGGACATCTGTGTTGGTGAATCTTTTGCAATTTGTTTAATGGACAATGAAGACTGCAAAGAAGAAAGCTGTAGGTGGGATCGGTGTATTAGCGGCTGGCTACAGCAACACAACCAGGAGGACTTTGAGTTGGATAGCAGACGCGCTATCCGACGCTAGCCGACGACCTCACCGATGATCGGGTGAAGTCATTCGTCGCGCCGTCGATCGCTGGAACGCAGGTGAGCATGGGTGGTGAGCAGATGAGGGCTGGCGTAGGTGGAGAGCTAATGTTTTTAGCATAGCTCTGTCGAGGTCCCGTAGCTAAGTTAGCTTCAATGGCGTCGTTAGCAACAGCATTGCTAGGCTTCGCCAGGCTGGACAGCATTAACCGTGTGGTTACAGGTCCAGGGTTTGGTTCGGTGTCTCCTGATAGTAGAAGTAATAATAGTATTGTTGATCTTCTGTCTATCCTTCCAGTCAGGGGCATGTTTCTTCTGTTTCTATCCGCAGTTAAGCACGATGCTATCACGTTAGCTCCGAAGCTAAAGTGCTTCACCGATGTATTGTCGTGGAGATAAAAGTCACTGTGAATGTCCATTTCGCTTTCTCGACTCTCATTTTCAAGAGGATATAGTATCCGAGGTGGTTTAAAATACAAATCCGTGATCCACAATAGAAAAAGGAGAAAGTGTGGAATCCAATGAGCCCTTGTACCTAAGTTGTCTCCTGATAGTAGAAGTAATAATAGTATTGTTGATCTTCTGTCTATCCTTCCAGTCAGGGGCATGTTTCTTCTGTTTGTATCCGCAGTTAAGCACGATGCTTTCACGTTAGCTCCGAAGCTAAAGTGCTTCACCGATGTATTGTCGTGGAGATAAAAGTCACTGTGAATGTCCATTTCGCGTTCTCGACTCTCATTTTCAAGAGGATATAGTATCCGAGGTGGTTTAAAATACAAATCCGTGATCCACAATAGAAAAAGGAGAAAGTGTGGAATCCAATTAACCCTTGTACCTAAGTTACGGTCAGAACGAAAAAAGATACACCCTGGCGTCCTGCACTGCACTCTAATCCTTCACTGTCACTTTCCTCATCCACGAATCTTTCATCCTCGCTCAAATTAGTGGGGTAATCGTCGCTTTCTCTGTCTGAATCGCTCTCGCTGCTGGTGTAAACTATGTGCATATGTGAGGAGCTCTTCAACCTGTGACGTCACGCTACTTCCGGTACAGGCAAGGCTTTTTTTATCAGCGACCAAAAGTTGCGAACTTTATCGTCGATGTTCTCTACTAAATCCTTTCAGCAAAAATATGGCAATATCGCTTAATGATCAAGTATGACACATATAATGGATCTGCTATCCCCGTTTAAATAAGAAAATCTCATTTCAGTAGGCCTTTAATCTCTATATTATTAAATTTGTAAAGTTGCAGACAATACGATCGCATTTTTTCCAGGAGAGCACACACAGATGCTAATAAAATTTATAACAGAAGAAATTGATACATTCAGAATATGGTTTGACAAGAAAGACTATCCTTGAACTTAAGCTAAATCTAAAACTAAAAAATACTGTTATCTATGATAGATGATCAAATGAACTGAAAATCCCATATAAAAACATACAAAATAGTGTGGCAAAAATACTTCAATAATAAATAAAGCAAAATATGTTCTGGACCAAAAATCACTACATCTCTGCGTCTCTACTACTCTCTAGTGTTACCATATTTAAGATACTATGTAGATACATGGGGAAGTAACTTCACTGACCGTGTTACAAAATAGGTCAGTTAGGATAATCCATAATGTTGGTTAAAGCATTGAAGGCCTTTATTTTTTAAATCAAAAGTTTTGAAATTTAATGATTTGATACATTTGCAAACGGCTTAAATTATGCACAAAGAAGACTATAACCTGCTTCCCAATAGTTAAATTTCATTAAATAACCTCTACTTCTTCCTACTTCTTTTTGGACATGTAGTAATGAGAAAATGTAAATATTTGATGTACCACATTGTAACTATGCATGTTCAAAATCAACTAATACCATTACCAACTTACCATAAATACACGAGCAAATACTGACAAAAAAATGCACAAAATATAAATACAGAATATATAATTAATAATAACTTAAAATTACATATTGAATAAATTCAAACATGTTATTTCTAAATATAATGCAATGCAGTTTTACACCACTGCTAATTACAATTAGATGAGCATTGTTATATTTGGTCAAAGCATACTAATACAACATATACAAATGTGTCTAATTTGATGCAATGTTCTGTAACTAACTCAGACACCTGAAGGCATAGATTGTTGCGTCACAACCACAACACAGCTCTTTACACACCCTGTAATCCAGTGGTCCCCAACCGGTACCGGTCCGTGGACCGACTGTTACCGGGCCGCACAAGAAATGTAAAAAAAAAAAAAAAAGTTTTTATTTTCTTATTAAATCAACATAAAAACACAATATATGCATTATATATCAATATAGATCAATACAGTCTGCAGGGATACTGTCTGTAAGCACACATGATTGTATTTCTTTATGACAAAAATAAATAAATACATTAAATTAAAAAAAATGTAAATAACATAACATTCTCTATTCTACTGGTGGCCAGAGGGTTTGATTTAAAAAAAACTTTTGAGACTCACACTTTTGCAGCAGATTCTTAAAAACACCAAAGTGCTGTCATAGAGATTATCTTGAATTAGCTTTTCTACAGAAGGTCCTTTAAAACAGCAGAGTGCTCCTGTAACTCTGACAATACAAATAGACCAAAATTAAATGTCTACTGTAAAGAACAATGGTTCTCTGCAAAAAACAAAATAAGACTTATAGTGAAGGGTCCTTCCTTGGTTTTCTGGAAATGTGGCCCCTCCAAAAATCGAGTTGAATGTCCCAGCTTTATAGAAACACGACCATCCACACTAATTCATACAGATTCGCTGATTGACCGAAGACAAACAATGTTGGTATTCGATAAAACCATGACTCAAATTAACTGATAAAGGAAATATTGGTTGATGAACTCAAAATAATCTCAATTGACTGCATTCAAGTGTGCAAATTTGACCCGAAAACCCAAAAAGTTGGACCTCTACCAGAGTTTCTCTGTGCCCCAATGCGGTCACATTCCTGTGGAGGTGTAACTTTGTCATCCTCTGTGGGTGCAATGGTTTGTTCTTTGTCTGTTTTTTTATAGTTGAGAGTGAAGTAGTAAGCCTGTGCATCAATCTCTGTGTTTTAACTCTAAAAGGATCAAAGGGGTAAAATGTGCTGATGTTGGCAGTTCGATCTTACAGGCCGACACAGAACGCTGTACTAAAAATGTGATCTTTTATTTTTTTGTCACTATATTGCTTAGTAAACTAACTCTGGCAACTCTCAACCCTGAAAGAATAAACACCAATGAGTCAGCCGAGAACCAGTTGACATTTGACATTCCAATTAATTGTAAAATATTAATAGTTTATTTAATCAGTCAGTCACACTTTTTGGGCGCATGAAAGTGCTTAGGGACAACAGCTGAACCGTGTACACATCTTCATGAACTGCAGCACTTCATTTCAAAGCAAAGTGCAGATTGTTGACTCTGTACCACCACTCAAGAAAGCAAAATATTGTGTGCAAAGTGAAAAAAGCCAGCAATCATTTCAATGAGGTATACGTGTTTATTTTAGATCCATATTCATTTATTTTGGCACAGAGACATTACTACATGACAATTATTATCACTATAATAGCTTTGGTTATCTTCACTATTAACTCAGGGGTTGCACTGTTTTTATCAGTCGTGTCTTTGCCTTTAAAAATAAACAAGCGTTCATAATATCATCACAAGGACTTATCAAGCTTTGTCAGATTTTGTTGCATTTACATTTCACAGTGATACTGGAAGACATTTTGACAAAATATCACAGTCGTGATGCTCTCACTGAGGAGGAACTTTAAACTAATTGAGCTAAAACTGTCATGGACCAAAAATGATATACCATAACGCATCACAAAGCGCAAAAGCTACATCAGGGCAGAGCAATTGTAAAATTCCCCTTATTTGACTGGAAAATCAGCATGACACACCAATAAATAATGTTCTACTATAGAGTACTGTAGGTTAATGGCATGGATTAGTTAAAAAAGTTAATTTTTTGTCATGTACAGTAAGAAATTAGTGTCCTTTAAATAAATGAGAATACTAGCTAAATGTGCCGGAACAAATACCAATACAAATTTGATGATGGTAGAGACAGCCATGAAGACCAAGGTGTTGTTATCAATAAACCATACGGTTGATATAACTCTTTTACCTGCACTTTTACATGAGAAACATATGCACAGTGTTCAGTGCAAAGTAAGCTAACAAATATTGTTAAAGAATTAATCTACTGACAATGAACTAGCCTTTTTTGCATCCCACAAGACGTCACTGGGTGCCGGTAAGCAAGTGATCAGATGTTAAAGGATCTGGTTGGTCATTTTTAAATTTGCAAGTGGACTTTAACAGTGAAAGCACAGTAAAAATACATTATCCAAACAAAGTTGAAAGGGTCTGAAAATGCCCATAGTGTCAAGATGACTACAATTTCACTAACAAGTTCTCTTTATGTATTTTACCAATCTTTGAGTAATGGGTAGATAACTAACTGTACTTGGAACGCCACCTTTCCATCGCCAGATTTAATATGCCACTCCCTCTTGGTGTTACGCTGTCTACAGAACTGGAGCCCATTTCTCCACATAGACAGTGTGGACGAAAGGCATGTAAAATTAGTATTTTGATCACTTAATTGCATGTTTTTATAACCCTTGTCCATGATTACTTCCAAACTGATATGGTTAACATTATGAGCAAAAAATAAATATAAAAGATTTACTAATTTTTGGACTTCCCTACTCTTTGTTAGACACCATAGCCTGTGTTTCTGCATGCTTTTTTTTTAGCATTTCCTAAAGCATCTTGAGGAAAACATCCGTAGAAGAGGCTGCAGAATAGAATACTGGGGTCTTTTTCACTCGTTTTTAAACGCCGGGTCTTCTCTCTGTTTTTTTCCCCTGCATGTTCTGACTCAGTTTTTCTCCCCTCAAAGCTGCTTTTCGGGATAGCATTTGGCTTAAAACTTTTAAATGTTTTCCATCCAAACTCCGACCATAACGCTTCTTCTTCAAAGGAAGAGTCATTTCAAATGATTGCTGCAAAATATCCTGCTCTCACTTGGTCTGTCCCATTTTGCGTGAGTCAATTTGCTGTTTGCCGTGAGTGACTGCTCGCTGCTGTCGCAAAAAAAGCTAAGTATTATCTTTCTATGTGTGTGCTTCTAATTGTTTTACAGCTTTCTTTATTCCTTCCTAAACATATTTAGTTGTCTTATCAATCTAACAAACCACCCGATCTCTGTCTCACCGCCCCTCTCTCAGCTAGCTAACTGCTAAGCTATTGAAGCTTAGCCCAGCGCAGCGAAGGCGGCGATGGTCTGAAGGAATCTGCTCCCACACATTGCGGCCACTTCTCTGAAGACAGCAAGAACTCGACTCGGGGAAAGAAACAACGTGAGTATGGCTCTCTGCTCTTCGTGCACTGTTGTCATAAATAGGTAGGACAGTGTCTGCGAAATAGAGCAGAGTAATTTCGTAACTTTAGACGCTGCGGACACATCTGCTAGTGTTTGCTGTAGCGAGCTGACTAGCCCAGTTTGTAGCAGCCCTAAGCGGCCTACAAGCAACGGTGAACCGGTTGAGACGCATAATAGATTTAGCCCTTTAGCCAGTCCTACACCCCAGTCTACGGGGCGCCACACATTACTCATAAGGGACTCCATCACCTGGAACATACAGCTTAGCAAACCAGCCATAAATAAGTGTATTCCCGGGGCCAGAGCACCTGACATTGAAACTAATATTAGGGAGCTAACTTGCAACAGGCATAGTAAACACGTACGACAGGCTAATCGCACCACTAGCTACGCAAACATAGTTGTACACATTGGCTCCAATGACACTGGGATGAGACAGACAGAGATTACAAAGAGGAACATAGCTAGGACTTGTAATCTCGCTAGAAAAACAGTATGTCCAGGCATCAAGTACTTGTCTCTGGTCCCCTGGGCCCTATTCGGACTTTATCAGTGAATTTTCAGAGTTTGTCACTGATCTAGTGACGCACGCAGATAATATAATTATAATGGGGGATTTTAATATCCATATAAAAACCCCATCAGACCCTCCATGCATGGCGCTCCAGACTATAATTGATAATTATGGTCTTACACAAAAAATAAATGAACCTACGCATTGCAATAGTAATACGATAGATCTAGTCCTTGTCCGGGGTGTCACCACCTCCAAATTTATGATACTCCCGTACACTAAAGTAATGTCCGATCATTACCTTATAAAATCGAAGTTCTAACTCATTGTCAACAAGCTACTAATAACCACTGCTTCAGCAGCCGCAACATTAATACTGTCACAACTATGACTCTTGCTGGCACTGCCGTCGGTAATGGTGCCATTCCCAAATTATGTGGGCTCTATCGATAACCTCACTAACAACTTTAACGATGCAAAAATTACTAAGGATCTATTACTAACTATGGATGCTGATGCGTCATCCATGTTGCTGCAACTTGATCTTAGCGCTGCTTTCGATACCGTCGATCATAACATTTTATTAGAACGTATCAAAACACGTATTGGTATGTCAGACATTTTCTTGGTTTAACTCCTACTTTACTGACAGGATGCAGTGCGTCTCCCATAACAACGCGACCTCGGAGTATATTAACTTAACGTGCGGAGTTCCACAGGGTTCAGTTCTTGGCCTTGTACTCTTCAGCATCTAAATGCTGCCGCTAGGTGACATCATGCGCAAATACGGTGTTAGGTTTCACTTTTATGCTGATGACAACCAACTCTTCATGCCCCTAAAGCTGACCAACACGCCAGATTGTACAAACCCCGTTTCCATATGAGTTGTGAAATTGTGTTAAATGTAAATATAAACGGAATACAATGATTTGCAAATCCTTTTCAACCCATATTCAATTGAATGCACTACAAAGACAAGATATTTGATGTTCAAACTCATAAACTTTATTTTTTTTTGCAAATAATGAATTTAGAATTTCATGGCTGCAACACGTGCCAAAGTAGTTGGGAAAGGACATGTTCACTACTGTGTTACATCACCTTTTCTTTTAACAACACTCAATAAACGATTGGGAACTGAGGAGACACATTTTTTAAGCTTCTCAGGTGGAATTCTTTCCCATTCTTGCTTGATGTACAGCTTAAGTTGTTCAACAGTCCGGGGATCTCCGTTGTGGTATTTTAGGCTTTATAATGTGCCACACATTTTCAATGGGAGACAGGTCTGGACTGCAGGCAGGCCAGACCTGTTGATGTAACACGTGGCTTGTCATTGTCTTGCTGAAATAAGCAGGGGCGTCCATGGTAACGTTGCTTGGATGGCAACATATGTTGCTCCAAAACCTGTATGTACCTTTCAGCATTAATGGTGCCTTCACAGATGTGTAAGTTACCCATGTCTTGGGCACTAATACACCCCCATACCATCACAGATGCTGGCTTTTCAACTTTGCACCTATAACAATCCGGATGGTTCTTTTCTTCTTTGGTCCGGAGGACACGATGTCCACAGTTTCCAAAAACAATTTGAAATGTGGACTCGTCAGACCACAGAACACTTTTCCACTTTGTATCAGTCCATCTTAGATGAGCTCAGGCCCAGCGAAGCCGACGGCATTTCTGGGTGTTGTTGATAAACGGTTTTCGCCTTGCAATGGAGAGTTTTAATTCGCACTCACAGATGTAGCGACCAAATGTAGTTACTGACAGTGAGTTTCTGAAGTGTTCCTGAGCCCATGTGGTGATATCCTTTACACAATGATGTCGCTTGTTGATGCAGTACAGCCTGAGGGATCGAAGGTCACGGGCTTAGCTGCTTACGTGCAGTGATTTCTCCAGATTCTGTGAACCCTTTGATGATATTACGGATGGACCGTAGATGGTGAAATCCCTAAATTCCTTGCAATAGCTGGTTGAGAAAGTTTTTTCTTAAACTGTTCAACAATTTGCTCACGCATTTGTTGACAAAGTGGTGACCCTCGCCCCATCCTTGTTTGTGAAGTACTATGGAATGCCCTACCGGTAACAGTTAGCGATGCTACCTCAGTAGAAGCATTTAAGTCACATCTTAAAACTCATTTGTATACTCTAGCCTTTAAATAGACCCATTTTTTAGACGAGTCGATCTGCCGTCTCTTTTCTTCTCTGCCCTGCCCCCTTCTCCTGCGTGGAGAGGTTATCGGGTGACCAGAGATGAGGCGCTACCTGTTCAAAGTCCGGACCCGGGGTGAACCACTCCTCTGTGCATCAGTTGAGGACGTCTCTGTGCTGCTGACTTGTCTCCATTCAAGATGATCCCCTGCTGGCCCCGCTATTGACTGAACTCTCGCCCGGGGGGGCAGGGGTGGCGGTCCCCTCCAAGGTTTCTCATTGTGACCCCTTGTAATTAAGGGCTATATAAATAAACTTTGATTGATTGATTGAATTTGACTGGAGAGCTCCATGCTTTCCTCATACTTCCATCATCTGGAAATGTATGCATGCTTACCTCTTCTTTGGTTTTCTTTCTACAACCAGCAAACAATGCCTCTAGCAGGCATATTTGGTAATTACTTTAAATTCTGCTCGGAAATATTGTGATTTGTGATGAAGATGCTACTAAAACACATACTACGCAATATTAAATTACCTTCAGTCTTCTGAAGGTGACGTCAGCGGGCTGATGCAGGCCTGCCCACATTTTGGAGCTAACGGTGGGCGTTCCAAAATGTGCTGAAAACAAATCTAAAATCGCTACGTTCTGTTTTGGGGAGATTTTTACCTGTAGACATAATTTTTTGGTCCAGAACTATGAAATAATTTGCAATGTTGTCAGCATTAGAGGGGCCCTTTGAGGTCCTAAATGTCTTACATGGTTAATGTGCCGCTTTTCTGCAAAGTTTTCAGTTGGTAATTGAAACGCAACATTACTGTTTGAGTTTGAGTTTGAGTTTATTTCGAACATGCAAGCATACAACATGATACATCACAATTTCCAGTTTCTTTTCAACATGTTCGAAAAGGAGTAGGAAGAAGCAGAGCTTATTTGATCCTACCCCTTTTCTTTACATAACAGTTGCAAAACTTTTTGTTCACTTCCTGTTCACAATTTTTTCACAATAAACTCCATAAGTAATCACAATAAAAATAAATCAATAAATAATAGTAAGAATTTAATAATAATAATTGGTGAAGTAAGTCATATTTCATATGATGAGATAAGTAAGATTACTTTAAGAATGAATGAATGGATGGATGAAATAAATTGAGAATGTTTGTCATGGTTCTTCTTCTTTGTACTTTGTAAACACTTTAAGTTTGAAGAGTTTCTTGAAGTGTATCATATTAGTACATTGTTTGATTGCTTTGCTTAATCCATTCCATCATTTAATTCCACATACTGATATACTGAAGGTCTTAAGTGTTGTACGTGCAAACAAATGTTTTAAATTACGTTTTTCTCTAAGATTATATTTCTCCTCTTTTTTTGAGAAGAATTGTTGTATATTCTTTGGTAGCAGGTTATAGTTTGCTTTGTGCATAATTTTAGCTGTTTGCAAATTCACTATGTCGTGGAATTTCAGTATTTTTGATTCAATAAATAAAGGGTTTGTATGTTCTCTATATCCAACATTATGTATTATTCTAACTGATCTTTTTTGTAACACCGTTAATGAATGAAGTGTACTTTTGTAATTATTTCCCCATATTTCTACACAGTAGCTCAGATATGGTAACACTAGTGAGCAGTAGAGAATATGAAGGGATTTTTGGTCTAGAACATGTTTTGCTTTATTCATTATTGACGTGTTTCTTGCAACTTTATGTTGTATATTTTTTACGTGAGATTTCCAGTTCAATTTATCATCAATCATTATACCTAGAAATTTGGTTTTGTTTACTCTTTCAATTCCTATTCCGTCTATTTGTATTTGTGTTTGACTTTCTCTTCTACTGTTACCAAATAGCATTATTTTAGTTTTACTAAGATTCAACAATAGTCTGTTTTTGTCAAACCATCTTTTTAATTTGTTAATTTCTTCTGTTATTATTTGTATTATCTCCTGTGTGTTCTCTCCTGAACAAAACGCTGTTGTATCATCCGCAAATAATACTAACTTTAAATCTTTTGTAACTTTACAAATGTCATTTATATATAGATTGAATAATTTAGGTCCTAGTATTGATCCCTGAGGTACACCACAGGATATATTTAGCGTTGTAGACGTGTGTTCGCCTAGCTTCACGTATTGTTTCCTGTTCGTTAGATAACTTCTTATCCAGTTTAAGACTAACCCTCTGATGCCATATCGTTCTAGTTTTTTGATTAAAATATTGTGATTAATTGTGTCAAATGCTTTAGTTAGATCCATAAAAACCGCTGCCGCACATTTTTTACTATCTATTGCATTGGTAATTTCTTCTGTAATTTCAATTAAAGCCATTGAAGTTGAAACATTAGCTCTGTATCCATATTGGTTCTCTTCGAGTATTCTATTTTTATTCATGAAACTTTCTAATCTGTTATTGAACAGTTTTTCAATGATTTTAGAAAATTGTGGAAGTAGAGAAACAGGTCTATAATTTGTAAATTGATGTTTGTCTCCAGTCTTATAAATTGGTGCAACTTTAGCTATTTTCATTTTGTTTGGAAATGTACCTGTTTGAAATGATAGGTTACCAATATACATTAATGGTCCTGAGATCTCTTCAATAACCTTTTTTATCGTTTCCATATCAATTCCGTTACAATCAGTTGAAGTCTTAGATTTACATTTTTTCACGATTGTAACTATTTCCTCCTGTGTCACATTACTGAGGAACATGGAGTTGGGATTTCGCTCTATGGTATCATTATAGTCCTCACTTGGAACTGGGTCTGGAATCCTTTCTTCCGATTTTGGTGCAATATTTACAAAATAATTATTGAAGCTTTCAACTACTTCCTTTATATTGTCATTTTTTTTATTTTCATCTAAGAAGTATTGAGGGTAGTCCCTCTTAGTTCCATTTTTAATAATGCTATTGAGGATGCCCCATCTTGCTCTCATATTATTTTTGTTCCTGTCCAATAATTCACTGTAATATTCTTTTCTACATGATCGTAGTATGTCTGTTAACTTGTTTTTATACTTTTTGTACTTAATTTCTGCCTCTATAGTTCTTTGTGCTATAAATTTTCTATATAGTGTATTCTTCTTCTTACAAGCATTTTTTAATCATTTTGTCATCCATGGTTGATTATTCTTTCTCTGCTTGTTACTGAGTTGTATCCATGGACAATGTTTGTCATAAAGTATTATGAACTTGTTTAAGAAATGTTCATATGCTTCATCAACCTCTTTTTCATTATACACATTGTCCCAATCTTGCTTTTGTAGCTCAATTTTGAAGGCAGTCATCCTCTTCTCTGTGCATAGTCTTCGAAATGTCCTTTTGTCTTCCATGTTCTTCTTGTAGTTTCCATCATATATTGTTAAAACTGGCAGATGATCACTAACGTCGCTTATAAGTAGACCACTTGTAGTGTTATTATCAAAATCATTGGTAAAAATATTATCAATAAGCGTGGCACATAACTTGTTCACTGTACTTAGTGAAAGTTAAAAAAATACAATAATTAATGGATCTGCCAACAAAATAATGGTTAAACCAATAATTGCTAGTAGTACTTTTTACATAAACCTTCTTTAAAAACATTTCAGACTTTCTGAATGCCATATCCAAGAGCCAACAAGCTCAAGGCCTCTGTTAGCCTCACAATTTGTCACAATATTGCAAAAGTGCAATATTAAATTTTAACTTCCACAGTCTGTGATAATGTGCAAGCTACCAGCAAAAGATAAGTCCTGCTGTCCACACAACACAAACATGGCAGATGTACATTGTATTCGTGAAAAGGCTATATATCCTGTATAATATGGGCAACAGCTTTCAGAAAATGTGTCAACAACTGTAGAAATACTTCTCCATGCACTAAACCGAATCAAGAGTCGTGGTGGTTTTGAAAGATTGTCTGTCTGAGCTTAAGTCTGCTTTTTTAAGTTGATTATCAGTTTGTCAACAGGCTGCTGAAGGCATGCTACAACAAGGCCATTCTCCTGAATTCACCATGTCAAGTAGACCTCAGTTAGAGTGGTCAATAAATACTTTGAGTACCATCTGCTAATTTGGGTCTGAAGCAGATCAACACCTCGGCTCTGCAGTCTTGTCAGTGGCAGTCTGGACCAACCAGAAACTCTTAAGTACTTTGAGGTCAAGACTTCCTGGATTATACTTGCTAAACACTTGTGGAGACTGCCATCTTTAACCTCTGACCCCCACACAGACTTAGCAGGATAAATGAACAAAGACGTCGGAGAGTGTGATATTGTGACTCTTTAAAATGTGATTATTAGATACTGTACAGTTGTGCCACGACTTATGATTGCCCCAACTCACATTTTTGTTTTGGAGGGATACAATCTGTCTCTCTGTTAATTGTAATGGTTTAGATTGGGAGCAAAAATGTGGGTTATGACTAATTGAAATAGCGATTGTTACAGTGAGCCCTGTAAGATTTGACCAAAACATCTGGTGTCTCGCTCGATAGCTTGTTAGCTAATAGCTAGCAATTAGATGGCTAGTTAGAGGTTAGCAAAGTTAGAAAGACAAACTTTGTTTGTTTGGGTGTGAAGGACAGTGCTGAGAAGAACCAGAGAATATTCACTGAATTAAATAAATATGGGAAAATATGACAAAAGTGTGCGTGTACAGCCGACTTGGCAAGGCAGGACTATCAGAATAATGAGTCAATAACGCCAGCCAAGGATGTTAAAATACTTACCCATGAAAATATGGAGAAGCTGCTGATGGTGTGTTTGACGGACAAAGCAACTTGCTGGAGATACTGTACAATAGAAGTCCGCTCTCCAAGGTAAAGGGTGTAGATTATTATTACATTACTTCATAAAACTACTGTTGTTCTATAGATACAATAGTCGTTATCAAGAAGTTTGTTTTTCTTATTAAAAAGCATGTTACACGTTAAAATTGTGGTGCTTTTAGGGTGGCTCTGAATGGGAAAATTCAATGTCAATCTATTTCAACAGGGAATATAGATTTCAGATTAGAGTATTTTGGGTAATGAGCTCCGTCACAGAACCAATTCATCTTGTAGCCAAAGCACCACTGTACTTTTTAAAAGCACCTTGATTTGTGGCATATCTACGTATTAAGCTTAGGAAATTTAAATTGCCAAATGAATCCATGCATGCAATCTATCTACCTCTTATCCTGTTCAGGGGTTGCTGGGAGCTAAAGTCTATCCCAGCTGACAAAAGGCACGCCGCCTGTTAATTGCAGGGCACAAGGCCGGCTCCTGGCATAAACCCCCTATGCTGTTGTTCCGGATGCTGAGCACATTCAAGTCCATGTATATGCACATTATTTATATTTTCAATGACTAGTGACATATGGAGTAACTTATAAAATTTAACTCTACTAATAGCATTACAAGCCGAAATACGGGCCACAAAAAGCCAAGAATCTGGCACTGATAGTGACTAACATCTAGGGATGTAACTGTATCAAAATCTCACTGTATGATATTATCACAGTATTAAAGCCACGGTATGATATTATTGTGGTATATGTCCCCAAAAAAAAGATGCCATAGTGTGTAAAATGAAGTGGCAGAAATGTTTAGGATCAACACTTTTACTGTGATTGAACACAAACATAATGCTCAAATGTTCAAATCATATTTATTACAAAAAAGATGTACTTTAAAGTGCAAACAATTGTGCAGGAACAACTGTTTCAGGCAAAGCGACAATGTAAACATCAAGTGTAAAAAAATGTTGTTCAGCTTAGTGTCTTTCAACTTTCTGAGAAGCAGTGTCCTCCACAGTGGACATATTTATATCTGTTCGGAAAATGTGGTTTCTCTGAAAAGCTAAGCTTCAAATATATTTTCTGGGTGACAGTTTATGAGGCGGCGACTTGTCCAAGGTGTACCCTGCCTTCCGCCCAAGTGCAGCTGGATAGGTTCCAGCTGCACTTGGGCATATGATTCCCTTTCGTCCTGTAGTTGCCAAATCTAAATTTACATATTGCATTAAATCCAAGGCAAGTATAAACTGGCTTAGGTTTGTCATCATTTGTCAACAGTGCACACATCTGATGCACGATCAATTGACAGTATCAGCACTGGTCAGTTGGTTTTTGATTCAAGTCTGGTTACAACATGCCTGAAATAATGCACGAGACGGTCTCCATTCAAACCCTTTTTTTATTGTTGAAGTATAGTATTACGTGGTATTCAATGCAGTCTAACTTTTACCTTTTGTTTCTATTATTTTTCTTGTATTGTTAATTTAATCCTGCAAGAAAAAACTGCCATTACTGTTTGAAAGGAGCTGTATAAATAAAGTATAAGCAGACTAAAATCTGTGAACACAAATGCACTGATTCAGCAATATATCCTTGGTATTCATGGTAGTGCCCACTGATGTGTTTTTGTGTGGGTGTGTAATTACAATCATCATCCTTGTCTTTTGTGAGTCCTTGCAAAAGCAAGGTCAAGTCACAGTGTTCCACAGCAGCAATAACAGGAAGACCACACAGGGAAAGTTTTAGACATTACAAATGGAGAATCCTAAAAAAGAAGGACTAAGAACGTTCTGAGTTGAATCATTTATATAATTAACTATTGTCTTGTGATTTGGACCAAGCATACCAAAAAATGCGCTGCAAATTAATTAAATGTTAGCTAATTTCCTGTCTGGCAGGCGTAGAGCTGCACAATTCACAGTGAGCGCAAGACTACAAGGACATCATCAATGTGCATATATATCTAGAGAGCATGTATTGTATTCACTTTTAAACCTGTGATTTATAGTTTCACATTACTTTAATTCAAAATATGTTTTTGCATAGGAAATTCTTCTTGTATAGTACCATATGTCTCAGCCAGAAATCTGCGTGTGATACCCAGAGCCCCAAAAAAGTCTCCAGCTTTAGAGCGTTTTCTATTCGGGCTCCAGTACTCTGGAATGCCCTACCGGTAACAGTTAGAGATGCTACCTCAGTAAAAGCATTTAAGTCCCATCTTAAAACTCATTTGTATTCTCTAGCCTTTAAATATACCCTTTTTTAGACCAATTGATCTGCTGTCTCTCTTTTCTGTGGCCCCTCTCCTGCCTGGAGAGGTTATCAGGGGACCACGGATCAACCTCCACAGATGAGGCGTTAGCTGTTCAAAGTCGGGACTAAGTATGGACCACTCCTCTTTGCACCAGTTGGTGACGTCTCTGCGTTGCTGATTTGTCTCCATTCAAGATGATCCCCTGCTGGTCTCCCAATGGACTGGACTTTCACATGAAGTCGTGACCCAGGTTGACCACTCAATATGCATGAGTCGGTGACGTTTCTGCGCCCCGACTTGACAACATGCAAGAGGATCCCCTGCTGGCCCCTTTATGAACTGGACTCTCACATTATTAACTGTATCCACTCGGCATCCATTGCACCGGTCACCCAGAGGGGGGATCCCCACATCTGCAGTCCCTTCCAAGGTTTCTCGTTGTTCCCATTGGGTTGAGTTTTTCTTGCCCTAATGTAGGATCTGAGCCGAGGATGTCGTGACTTGTGCAACCCTTTGAGACGTTTGTGATTAAGGGCTATATATGTAAACTTTGATTGATTGATTGATTGATTCTAGTGCAAAAAACAGACATTTATCTTGATGGTGGCCGACGCTCGAAAGCACATGTGATGTCTTTGTTGATGACCCTGTGCATAGGTTGAGTCACACACACCAATTGTGGCTTTTTTCAACAGTACCAATAATAATTAAATTATTCATAATTCAACTATCAGCATCAGATTAAAGTGTATATTGTCAGCTTTAAGAGTTTGCACAAAATATGACATTTTAACATTTTAATCGATGCGTTACCGATTATACTCAACGGTATCAGTTTTTGGTACATTTGTTAGTGTTCAAATCAAATAATCAATCAAAGTTTACTTACATATCCCTTAATCACAAATGTCTGAAAGGCTGCACAAGCCACAACGACATCCTTGGCTCAGATCCCAGACCATGGCAAGAAAAAACTCAACCCAATGGGCAATATGAGAAACCTTGGAAGGGACCGCAGATGTGAGGATCCCTCCCTGGGTGACCGGTGCAATAGATGCAGAGTGGATACAGTTAATGATGTGAGAGTCCAGTCCAATGTGTTAATAAATATTAATTATTTTAAAAAAAATCTCAACTTTTTTATTCAACATTAAACACTGAGCAGGGCTGTCTAAGTTGTTATCCTTTGCCTTACACTTCTGTGTCTCATTTGCATGTACTGTACTGTAATATATACGAGAGATTCTTTGGGCACCACGCGATTCGATTTGATTCTTGGGGGTAACTATTTGGTCCACAATCGATTCTCGATTCAAAAGGATTCTCGATTCAAAATCAACATTTTTCAATAACATTGTGTGCCAGTTCTATGATTAACTACGTTCCTCCATAAAATACATAAATAGCTGTGATACATTTATATATTACTTAAAAGAGAACTGATTTTTTGTAATATAATGCAAGAGAAGTATCCAACACTTTTCTAAATAAATATGTACAGCAGATTTGGGCATCTACATCAACATAATGATTTGCCTGAATGACTGGACAGGACATAATTGTAAACATGACCAATAGGGTTCGAAAGGTCACGTGACTTTGCAATGCTTTGTGGGGGCTGGGTAGCCATTGTTGCTGGACAAAGTTTTTGCTTATGTAACTGTACTCAACCAGCAGTATTGTGAGAGAGAGCAACAACCAAGATTAAAATGGGTCGTACCAAAGAAAAAAATCTTGGGACTGTACCGAAGCAAACTGGGCCCTGTTCCAAAGGCTCACCACTTTAAAAGTTAGGTAAAATTATTGGAACTGATCTGTATAAGCTCATCCAATAGACAACATTTGAGCAAGCTGCCGAACGTGTCCTGTATCTCGGTTGTCAACGGGGTCAGTTTTTTTCAGACGAAACATTTTGGAATGTAAACCAACTTTGAGCGTGTGCAAGACCTCGAAATTTTACATCAGAAAGAGAAGATTGTCATCCTTTCAGAGGTAAGTCAACATGACTTGTCACCGTGTGATGTCTCCTGGAGAAATTTGATTTAAACTAAATATATTTCAATTCTGAAATACACTGTGCATTAATGTGGAAAATATTTAAAGTCTTCTCAGTTATTGATCTATGAATAGGGGTCTTGCTTTTTTCCCCAAATACTGTACATTGTTCATAACCTGCAGCTAGCTCAGCTTAGCTAATGCTAACATGCTGCGTAATGCTACCTGTGAAACAGAATAAAATATGCTTTGATTCAAACTTACCAGTGTGAAAATGCTGTGAACACCCCGCGACCCCGAAGGGAATAAGCGGTAGAAAATGGATGGACACCAACATGTACCAGGTGATGGCGTTAAAAGTAATGTTTGATCGTCTAAAGGCTGCTATCCAGGCTATTCATCGTCTCTTTATTAGCTTTGCTCCTGCGGTGGAAATGTATTTTGTGAAGTGATCATGACAACAGTTGTAGCAGTTAATGATTTTGCACGTCCATGCAATGTATTGAACTTGTTAAAGAAAAGAACCAAACTTTAGGGCACAGTCCTGCATTCAGCCATGCAACTAAGCTATTGAGAGGCAGTCCGGCTGAGTCCGCTCTGGGTGCTCGACTGCTTGTTTCCTGGCCAAGTGCATGAGCAGATGCTGAAGCTGTAACTGGACAGGATGTTACATGCAAAAAATGTATCGAAATATGGCACTTATTGATTTGACATAAATTGGTACCTGGTAGTACTGACAGACTTCGACCTGGACATATAAAAGTACCCATCCGTAAGCATTAATCAATTTCCTGCATAGTAGAAAATAGAAGCATTTGCACTAGTAATTCATAGACGCCAATAATTCACTTGTCTTGCTACCTTATCTTTTGTATTCAGTGTATGAAAACCATGCACTATCAGCTTCAGATTATTTACCTTCAAAAAGTATTGAGTTGTTTTCACAGTACGTCCCATCGCTATCTTATTTGGCGGAATGTGAGCAGAGATACATTCCCATACACGTCACAATTCTTTTTGCTACTTCCGTCAACATATTGTCATTAATAAACACCCGTGGTCGGACTCAATGTATTGTACAATGCCTGTTTACTATGCTTATCTATTAATATTGCAGAGTCCAATACAAATAATACATGCACTTACAGGTAAGGATCACCTGTTTGACATGATCACCTGTGTTGACAGCTTGCTATCTGAGTCATTGTGTGATCTCATCAGCTGGTCAAGAACCTCTAAGTGAGAATGAGTGTTGCAAGCCAAAGCAGATCATGGACAGTGACAGCTGTCACGCGGAGCCAATAGAAGGTTGTAATCTGCCAGCATTCGTCAACCAGATTGACCTGAATGTTAACAACATCGTATTCTGCAATTAGTCACGGTTTAGTGGTTAAATAAGTGAGGATTCTTTATTTCCATGCTTTTCTTTCTAATATTACCAACAATTACTATGTGTAACTCGATGGGACTGACAACCTGGTATAACTACTCAATGTACAGTATGTGTAAAATGTAAATACTGCTCAATTTGAGTTGAAACTGTTAAGAGGTCATTTATTAAAAGTTAATAATAAACATATATGCATCCTTTCAGTTTGTTTTTTATTTTGGTCTAAATATTAAAAAAAACACATCTCAGTTTGATGCTGATTAACTTGCTTTGAAACTGTAACTGTTTGTTTTCCCAACTTTGTTGTAAATTCATCAATAATATGTAATTATAAACAATGCAAAACTTGAATGGTTTAGCTCAGGCATCAAAGGCAAAATGTGCATGAATGTTTATGCCTTTTTCACAGGAATAGCCACCAGCAATTTATCTAGCTAATACTTTATTACTTAAACAAAAAAAAAGTTTGTTTTATAATAATAATTTGTGAAAAATGTTTGCTTACTGTAGAAAATTTGTGTCAAACTCGTTTTCATTGAGGCCACCTTGCAGATATGGCTGCTCTCAGAGGGCCGCTTGTTACAGTGACTGTATATGAATCATGATGCATAATCGCCTCATTATGTTATTACTCAATTCCGCAATGGATTTGATTGTTTTATTTGTTTACATGCAAATTGATGTATAACGTACTTGTTTTTAAAATCATAGTCAAGGGGGACGACGTTTATTCTAACAAAAACATGTTTGAAATATATAATAATGATACAGGGGTGTCGCAACTTTCTTCAACAACATACTAAAAAGTCACATTTTGATATCTTCTAATATTAATTTTTAAAAAAACAAACAGACATTATATATATTTAAAGACAAAACTTAGTATCAATTGTGTTATAGGTGACAAAATGTAGTATTATTAATTATTACATGGGTAAAAAAAAAAAAAAAAAGTTTAAAAAAAACAAACCCAATAAGAATGTAATGAGAAATAGTTGAAATGTTGATACTTATATACGTATGTAGTATATATAGGATTATCATAACACTTTTAACACAAAGCTGACTCTATGTTTTGTCTTTAAATACTGGATGTATAGTATCTGTTTATATATATCTCTATCTAACCAAAATGATCCATTGCATCACAATTTTTTAAATTATTTTTTTTAAATAAATGTACTTTTTTGTTTTTATCCGACAATATGCTGCGGGCTGCGCTTTGGACACCCCTGTGTCAATATAATGTTTTTTGCATGGTCAGATCTTTCTCAAGTTTAGAAGACATGCAATTGTTTGCAGTACATGTAATTTGTCTGTCAAAATTGAACAAATAAACGTAATGGGTAAAAAAGATGAAGTCCTTGATAGATGCACATTAATTTCCAGGCTTTCGTAGGCCACGTAAAACCATGTGGCGGGCCAGATCTGACCCCTGGGCCTTGAGTTTGACACATGTGCTGTAGTGCCACACGTTGAAGCACTAACAAAAAGTTATAGAAATATGAAAAATAAAAGAGTCATGTTTTCTTCTATAATGCTAAAAATGTTCAACTGTATGCTGATTTGAACTCATGTTTCAACAATTATCTGAGACATCTGCGGATAAAATAATACAAAAGAAAGGACATTTAAATCGTTTTATTTGACATTTAATGTGGTCATCAAAAGTGTGGGACAAGAAAATTTGAATTTTAAGGGGTAGACCAGTGCAATTTCTTAAAGAACTACTTATTTCGTACATTAATTATATGAAATTAAAAGGCTGTGTGACGTAAAATGTCCTACATTTTATGTTGTAGTTTTCCACGCAAAGCACAAATTAAGAAAAACATAATAATAATAATAATAATCATAGCGTTACTTTTGAAACTTCTTGTCAATGCAGGATGGGGGACAAGCCCAAACCGGTTCTTACGTGGATGCGAGGCCGGTTTCAGCTGGCTACGTTGCCATGACAACTCGCTCTCTATAAATGGAGCCCGGGACGCTCGCCGCCTCCACTACAGTCCTTCAACCCAGCAGAGTTGTAGCATAGCCAACTTTGGCTCCATTTTCTCAACAAATTGCATTTTTTTCACCCCAGCGTTTGAGTCTAATGGACACACACTTTGTAAATGCTTTTTAAGGTAAGATTTTGACTTTTTACCGGGTTTTGTGCTGTAGGCACACGGTATTAGCGAGCCATAACCCGAGGGAATGGATTGCCAGAAACACGTCGGTGTTTTTGGTAGTTAATTTACATTTTAAAGTTTTATTAATGGTTCAAATTGAAGTGAATGCGTTTCTAGTAGCAGGCGGTTAGTTGCTAGATAGTCGCATTGTGTACGAACAAACATGGCTAAATTAGCCTCTTCGCTTTAAGTTGAAAATAGCGTCTCGATATTGATTTTTTGTTGTTAATGTTCTAAGTTTTTCTAGAGCAGGCTGTGTAAATGTGTGAATCATCGCTACCGTTAGGTCACCTCATGGCAGAAGAAATGCGAAAACGGAACCGGCAAAATGACTTTTGCGTAATTTGATTGGTTCATTTTGATGCCACTCTCTTAAAAGGAAGGCGTGTCTACCCAGTGATTGGAGGAAATGCGTCGTGGGCGGGCACTCCTTTTTAAGGGTTTTGCGCATATGGGCGCATATGGTGTCAAGTTTTCCTGACACGTGAGCTTTGCTAACGTTATTTATATTACACAATAGATGAAAGAACTTAAAGGCAAACGTGACGTAAATTATTTAACTCGTAAAAAGTAGCATATTTTTTTGGGGGGGGGGGGGGTGGAGGTTAAATGTTTATATTTCATACTCAACATTTGATCAAGCAAAAAAAAAAAAAAAACACTTTGGTCTTTAGACCAAATGTTTATTTTAGAATAAAGGGATTTTTAGTTTTCAATATTCATACAATGCTGCTACACTGTAATAATTTGACTTGTCTATCAGAATCAACACTCCAGGAGAACACGCGCTGTCTGCTCAACAGGCCCTGGCCTTGAGGCTTATCTAAAAGGGTTTAACTTCACTGGTGAGCCACCTTGGATATCCTGCACCTGAAGAACTGTGACATAAAACATTCCATCTCTTTTGTATCCCAGTGAGTGGCACTTTGCGTCTTTCCTTCGACTATAATCTAACTTCATTCACATACACGATGCTGAACATGTCTCGGGTGCAACACTTTTTCAGTTTCGAAGTGACCAATCAAAGGACTTCTTGTGACCATGAATACACCAACTTCTGTCGAGTGTAATTTATCTTTCTTGGAGGAAGGATTTTCTGCAAGGGATATTGTAGAGCAGAAGATCAATGAGTCATCAATGACGGTAAGCTTTAGGGCTGCCTTTGTTTATTAAGTTTTTTATGATTGTTTGTGTTAAACTGGTGCTACCTCTTGAAGGATGACCGGGATGCCTTCTATGTGTGTGACCTGGGAGACGTCTTAAAGAAGCACCTGCGCTGGGCACGGGCGCTTCCTCGAGTGTCTCCTTTCTACGCTGTGAAATGCAATGACAGCAGGGCTGTTTTGATGACACTGGCCTCTCTGGGAACTGGTTTTGACTGTGCAAGCAAGGTAATTGTTGAGCGGGAGAAATCCCAATGGACTGTTTGCTCTGAGAATAGCAGCATCTGAAACACACTTGTATTGGTCCCCTCTAGACTGAGATTCAGCTGGTTCAGTCCCTCGGAGTGGATCCCAGCAGAATCATCTATGCCAACCCATGCAAGCAGCTTTCTCAGATCAAGTATGCGTCCGCCCACGGAGTTCAGATGATGACCTTTGACAGTGAGGTGGAGCTGATGAAAGTGGCTCGCTGTCACGACAACGCCAAGTACGGTGTCTCCTAACAGTCACATTATAGCAGTTTGTGCTTCATTTGTATTGTCCTCTTAAAGCTATATGCTCTTCTTTTTGTCCAGGCTGGTGCTGCGTATAGCTACAGATGACTCGAAGGCAGTGTGTCGCCTGAGTATTAAGTTTGGGGCCCAACTTAAATCTTGTCGTGGCCTACTGGAGCGGGCTAAGGAACTGGGGCTTGAAGTGATCGGTGTTAGCTTCCATGTTGGCAGCGGATGCACGGACTCTGCGGCCTTCACGCAGGCCATTGCAGATGCCCACTGTGTCTTTGATATGGGGGTGAGTAAACTATAAGGAATAAAGACACTTACCACATTTGGTATATAATCTTGAGTGTTGTAAACTATAGTGAGGGATGTCAAATATTATATTTCGTCCCTTGTAAATTGCCAGCCTCAAGCATTATCTTTTGTAAAAGCAACATTTTTATTTATTTATATTTTTGTAGAAAGTATCAAGTAACAAAGTCCTCTGGATCATCCAATTTACTGTCATGCCTGTAATTTTAGGAATTAATGAATGAATGCTGCCGCCAAAACACATCACTACTTTGAAAGCGTTCATCTGTCAAAAGGGTTTTGTTTTCATACTTTCATACTGTTTTCAGAAATTTCACTTGATCAAACTTTTTCTACTATTGCACACTGAAAAATCATACAAATAAATGCTTTCATGCCTTAAGGTTAGTGTTTTTCCATACTTTCCATTGTTCTTTTTGATTAATTTCACTTGATCAAACATGTTCTAACATTCTACACACTACAAAATATTAAAAGTATGTACTATGATTTCTACTCGTATCATATTGGATTTATCGCAGTATCGGTCAACACTCAAGGCTCCAATATCTGTATCATACGCATTAGGTTGTCTGATTTAATATATGTTAACGTATCTGAATTGTTGTAGTTAAAACAAACTACCTCTCATTAGGTGGATCTGGGCTTCGACATGAAACTTTTAGACATCGGAGGAGGTTTCCCTGGTTCAGAAGACACTGAACTCAAATTTGAAGAGGTAGCTTTTTCGTTTATCTGCTGGTTTGGGAATGTTTGTTTACTGATCACTCTGCCTTTTTATATAGATTACAGCAGTAATCAACTTAGCACTGGAAAAATATTTTCCTGCTGACAGCGGTGTGAGGATCATTGCTGAGCCAGGTCGCTTTTATGTGGCCTCTGCGTACACCTTGGTTGTCAACATAATTGCCAAGAAGGTGCTCATGGATGATGATGACACAGCCTCTGATGGTCAGAACCAGTTTGTTCACATTTTAGAAAAGAAAAAACTGTAGTTGTGATTCCACAGTATTTTAATGCTTTCAAAACAGAAGAAGATGAAGGGATCTGTGACAGGAGCCTGATGTACTATGTCAACGATGGAGTGTATGGATCCTTCAACTGTATTCTCTACGACCATGCGCATTGTCTGCCAACACTGCACAAAGTAAGCAAAAATATCTTACCTTGTTGACGAGGAAAAGTCTAACCTCCATGTCATCTTCCAATAGAAACCCAAACCGGACGAAGCCATGTATCCTTGCAGTATATGGGGCCCAACATGTGATGGTCTCGATCGCATTGTTGAGCAGTGCAACCTGCCAGACATGCATGTGGGCGATTGGCTAGTCTTTGAAAACATGGGCGCCTACACTGTGGCTGCCTCCTCCACCTTCAATGGTTTCGAAAAGCCTGACATTTATTACGTCATTTCACGCTCAGCCTGGTGAGTAGCTGAGTGTTAAAGCACGGCTTGATTCCACCTGTAGGTGCTAACTTTGTGTGGTCCGTTTCTAGGCAACATGTGCAGCAGATCTGCTCCCTGGGCCTACCGGCCTCTATGGAGCCCTGCTTGCTTGAGGTTCCAGCTTGCTGTGGAAGAGCGAGCAACCTTGAGATGCCAGCTAAGCCCCCTCAGACCCCTGTTATTTAAAAATATCACAATTGATCAAGCATTCTTTGTCAGTGACAAGAGCTTGTTTGTTTTGTGACACATCTTGGCCAGTAACCTGGAGAAAGAGAGGGGTGTATTGTTGCACACATTTAATTTGGTGTTTAGGTATGATTTCATAGAAGAATGGCTGCTACACAGTATTATTTTTTTTTTAATGTTTCATCATCTTCACTTCGCAACAGAACCATACGTATTTTAACCCTGTATTCTGACTGAAGTACTATTTTTCTAATTTGTAAATGGAGTAATTGACACTTCAATTCATTCAACATTACAAATATAATACTAATGTTTCTTAGTGTTAAACTCCTTCTCCATGTTTCCCATGCAATTCATGTGACTTCACTTTGTGTACTCCAGAAGTACGGCACCCTGTTTAAAACAAAACTTTAAGGTTACCACTAATCCACTGGGACTCAAAACACTGCCCCGCCCCCTTTCCCCGTCATCGTAGCCTACAGAAGGCAAAAGGTTTATTTGCAGAAAGCTGTGTTTAAACTACATTGAAAAAGATGGGATTGCAATATCATGAGTTTTCCTATGGAAACTTTCTGAAGTTTTGTATTTTTTTAATAAAGTGGTGCAGAGCTGTTTTTTTTTTTTTGTGAGATTTTTTGACTACAATGTGGTGTCAAGGGCTGAGTACATACACTTTAGTAGCTTCATCTAGTGTGTGTAGAAAGTACTGTATGAATTCTACTGTGCCAAATGGGCTGCCTGTCCCTTACAGTTAAACATTGTAAGTGCTTGCATTTACACAGGAAAGTAATTGCAACGTAATATTTTGACAGTTTTTACAATGTACAGAGTAGTAGTCCCTCGTTTATCACTGATTCCAGAACGACTGCGATAATTGAATGTCTGCAAAGAAGGAATTATTGATTATGAATCAAATATTTTAATAAAGCTCAAAAACACTGTTTACAATAGACGTGGAAATCTTTGGCCACCTCACGATTCGATTAAAAATCAATTATCGATGCATCTTTATATGTATATTGATGTAGTTTTACATGTGTTTTTGTTTCACTAAATAATCGTTAATCACTTGCAACTTTTAAAACCAGCATTTTCATAAGGAATTCCCACCAATTTTTTAAAAATTCATTGAATTGTGTGCAAAACTGGAACATAAGTGCTCTATAATAAAGGAGCTGGTCGGATCTCTTGGTGAGGTGGCTCGCTCCAGTCAGCCATATTTTTGAACTCTGCATTTTATTTACAATAAATAAATTATCGATTATTGACGTTCACTAATTGATTTGATAATCATTCCCCCAGTGAGCGCCAAATATCTTTGTTTCTCAGCAGTGGTCAGTATGGGTCGCTGCGTACTCAGTTGTAATACTCTTGTGGCAGTAATGCAATCAATCAATGTTTATTTATATAGCCCTAAATCACAAGTGTCTCAAAGGGCTGCACAAGCCACAACGACATCCTCGGTACAGAGCCCACATACGGGCAAGGAAAAACACCCCAGTGGGACGTCGATGTGAATGACTATGAGAAACCTTGGAGAGGATCGCATATGTGGGTAACCCGCCCCCTCTAGGGGAGACCGAAAGCAATGGATGTCGAGTGGGTCTGACCAGTCCACAGTGGATCCAATGACTATCAAACATACAAGTCTGGAGCTAAAGGCAGACGTTTAAGCGCAAAAAATATGACTAGAGTAGTGAAGCTGTATTTTAGTTTGCACTTACATTAGACAGTTCAACATATTTATTATTCATTCAGTTAATTTATTTTAGCAGTAAATAATTGCAATATATTTAAGTATTTATTTTTTCTAATCAGCCTGTCCTAAGCATACGATTTATGTTGAATAAAAAATCTTTGTGATTATCCTGTTAAACTGAGTAAGTTAGATATAATTATTGAATATGTTTAAAATCAAGAGTAAGATTATTAATTCCATGTTAATATTTGAGTGCAGGGCCCCCGGCCCTTCTGACATGGAAAAGTTGGGTCCCGAGGTCAGAACCCCTGAAATATAGTAAACATAATCATAAAAAATAAGACATAGGCCTATACTGTATAGTAATATTAATAAGACATTATGTGCTGCAATATAGACTTACACAAAAACAAGCACTAACCTATGAAAATACTGTTGAAGGATGATGATCTGGTGTGCGTAAGTACAGTACCTTAAATTTGTTGTTTTATGTTCATTTAACCATTTTTATGCTTAAATGTTTCATTTTGGATACATCTTCTTAAATATGCATATTACAGACTACTAATAGGCTGTGTTCAAATGCAAAACAGCAAGGAACCGTGATGTGGTTTTTATCTTTTAATATTTTGAAAAACGTGACGAGGGAAGACAATAATATTGCAGCCTGCTAAGCAAAAGCTAAAATTGAACCAGATAACCTTATTAACAGCAAATTGCCGTTTGAAATATGTGTCACCAAGGATCTAGTAATATGTGGTTGGCAGGCTGGAACTGGAAAGGTGCTTGTTTATTTCCAACAGACTAATTTCTCGTCACACAAAACACGGCTACTATCAATAGCCCTTTTCTCAAACCGGTCACACACCTTCCGGCCTTCATAATAATAGGCTAGCGCTATACGTGTCACATCCGGCTGCACTGCTTTGATATTTTCTCATTAAGATGATTACTCAATATCACAGAAACACATTCATAAAAGGCAGTGGTGGGCCGTCAGGGCCAGCAAGGCCTTCTTTGCTGGCCTAACATGACCAGAAATCATGATCATAATTAAAGATAAATGTACTTTTTAATTTAATTTTCCTAAATATCTAAAAGTATTCAAATTCTCTTCATGTCATATTATGCTCCTTCCAGCGCTGTTGTTTTTAGGTTCCATCCATCCATCCATCTTCTTCCGCTTATCTGAGGTCGGGTCACGGGGGCAGCAGCCTAAGCAGGGAAGCCCAGACTTTCCTCTCCCCAGCCACTTCGTCCAGCTCCTCCCGGGGGATCCCGAGGCGTTCCCAGGCCAGCCGGGAGACATAGTCTTCCCAACGTAGTTGGGTCTTCCCCGTGGCCTCCTACCGGTTGGACGTGCCCTAAACACCTCCCTAGGGAAGCGTTCGGGTGGCATCCTAACCAGATGCCCGAACCACCTCATCTGGCTCCTCTCGATGTGGAGGAGCAGCGGCTTTACTTTGAGCTCCCCCCGGATGGCAGAGCTTCTCACCCTATCTCTAAGGGAGAGCCCCGCCACCCGGCGGAGGAAACTAATTTCGGCCGCTTGTACCCGTGATCGTGTCCTTTCGGTCATAACCCAAAGCTCATGACCATAGGTGAGGATAGGAACGTAGATCGACCGGTAAATTGAGAGCTTTGCCTTCCGGCTCAGCTCCTTCTTCACCACAACGGATCGATTCAGCGTCCGCATTACTGAAGACGCCGCACAGATCCGCCTGTCGATCTCACGATCCACTCTTCCCTCACTCGTGAACCAGACTCCTAGGTACTTGAACTCCTCCACTTGGGGAAGGGTGACCTCCCAACCCGGAGATGGCATTCCACCCTTTTCCGGGCGAGAACCATGGACTCGGACTTGGAGGTGCTGATTCTCATCCCAGTCGCTTCACACTCGGCTGTGAACTGATCCAGTGAGAGCTGAAGATCCTGGCCAGATGAAGCCATCAGGACCACATCATCTGCAAAAAGCAGAGACCTAATCCTGCAGCCACCAAACCAGATCCCCTCAACGCCCTGACTGTGCCTAGAAATTCTGTCCATAAAAGTTATGAACAGAATCGGTGACAAAGGGCAGCCTTGGCGTAGTCCAACCCTCACTGGAAACGTGTCCGACTTACTGCCGGCAATGCGGACCAAGCTCTGACACTGATCGTACAGGGAGCGGACCGCCACAATCAGACAGTCCGATACCCCATACTCTCTGAGCACTCCCCACAGGACTTCTCGAGGGACACGGTCGAATGCCTTCGCCAAGTCCACAAAGCACATGTAGACTGGTTGGGCAAACTCCCATGCACCCTCAAGGACCCTGCCGAGAGTATAGAGCTGGTCCACAGTTCCACGACCAGGACGAAAACCACACTGTTCCTCCTGAATCCGAGGTTCGACTATCCGGCATAGCCTCCTCTCCAGTACACCTGAATAGAGGCTGAGGAGTGTGATCCCACGATAGTTGGAACACACCCTCCGGTTCCCCTTCTTAAAGAGAGGAACCACCACCCCGGTCTGGCAATCCAGAGGTACTGCCCCTGATGTCCACATATGTTTTTAGGTTATAGAGTTTTTATCCAATCAGAATTCAGCTCGCTTATGTTGCCATGCTGTACCAAATCTGCCTGAGCCTTCAGATTCAGCAATGCGGGTGTCCGTGCACTGTATGTGAAGGAGCACATACAGTGACAGACAGTTGCAATAGCCAATCAGATCACGAGTTGTTGTCAGTAAGGCTTTCTAGATGGCCTAAGGCAGATATATAGTGATGTTATGAGCCAGGTAACAAAATAACTCCATTACCTAGCATGCCACCGTAGCGTAGAGCAGTGTTTTTCAACCTTTTTTGGGCCAAGGCGCATTTTTTTCATTGAAAAAATGCGGAGGCACACCAGCAGCAGAAATCCTTAAAAAAACGAAACTAAGTTGACAGTAAAAAATCGTTGTTGCAATTGTTGGAAATGACTTTAAAGCATAACCAACCATCCATCAATGTAGCTCTTGTCTCAAAGTAGGTGTACTGTCACCACCTGTCACATCACGCCCTGACTTATTTGGAGTTTTTTGCTGTTTTACCATGTGTAGTGTTTTAGTTCTTGTCTTGCGCTCCTATTTTGGTGGCTTTTTCCTCTTTTTTCGGTATTTCCCTGTAGCAGTTTCATGTCTTCCTTTGAGCGATATTTCCCGCATCTGCTTTGTTTTAGCAATCAAGAATATTTCAGTTGTTTTTATCCTTCTTTGTGGGGACATTGTTGATTGTCATGTCATGTACGGATGTACATTGTGGACGCCGTCTTTGCTCCACAGGAAGTCTTTGCTGTCATCCAGCAATCTGTTTTTGTTTACTTTGAAGCCAGTTCAGTTTTAGTTTCGTTCTGCATAGCCTTCCCTAAGCTTCAATGCCTTTTCTTAGAGGCACTCACCTTTTGTTTATTTTTGGTTTAAGCATTAAACACCTTTTTACCTGCACGCTGCCTCCCGCTGTTTCCGACATCTACAAAGCAATTAGCTACCTGCTGCCACCTACTGATAAGGAAGAGTATTACACGGTTACTCTGCCGAGCTCTAGACAGCGCCGACACTCAACAACGGCACAATATTTGCAGATTATAATTACTGGTTTGCAAAATATACTTTTAACCCAAATAGGTGAAACTGTATCTGAATCTCCCACGGCACACAAGGCTGTATCTCACGGCACACTGGTGTGCCGCGGCACAGTGGTTGAAAAAGACTGGCGTAGAGCATGTGCAGTAGCCCCGTTTAGGTTGTTGCCGGCAGCTGGATGTTATTGACGAGCACCTTGTGGAGTAAACTTTAAGAAACTCAGCCAACACACCTCGTCTGCATCTTTTATGATTAGACAAGACAAGACATATATTTTCAAAGCCATTTTCAAGAACGATAAATGGACAAGTGGTAGAAAATTGATGGATGGATGGATGGATATTTAAAGAGAAACTACATCTTGTGAGACAATGTCAACCAACCCTGGAAGCTAGCTCAGCTGTCGATGAAATGTGAGTTCAGATATTTTATTTCTTTATTTTTTTCACATTTAAAATGTTTTTTGCAATTTTAGTCTTGACAGTACCACATAAGATATGTTTTAATTGCTGATGCGTTTTTTTAAATTTATTTTTAAATGTGCCAGAAAATAACCCGTTTTGTTCAATGCCCAGTAGTGCGTAAATGTGTTTCTGTATAGCATTTCTCCAGCAATGGTCATGTGGTGACATAAATGATGGTATTTTGAGAGTTCATCATTGAAGTGGGGTATCACTGAAGGCCTAGGTGGGAAACGCACGGCCCGCCACTGATAAAAGGATAACAGCAATGTGGTTGACCAGGATAAACGCAGCAGAAATTACATATGAAGTTAAAAGTATCTCAATGTTATTTAACCACAGGGATCCCTTTCTCCTCATAATGCTTCCGAATATACTCAGTGATGGCTTTCTTGTCATTGATTTCCTTCCTTAACACCATAATGTAACACTTGGGAGCCAGGTGACAGCAAAGAATGCTGTAGCTAGAAACGAGAATGGCAGCGCTCTCAATGGCTTGTTTGTACACGCCGAACAAGTAGATGTATATGGGGATGAAAAGGACCCAGATGATTAAATACAGCAGCATACTAATGGCGACTAAACTTGCATTCTTGTACAAATCTGGCAACCGCTTCCCTTTGAATGCAAACAGGAAACAAATAAGGGCCAAAAGAGCGTTGTAGCTCAACATGGAGATGAAAAAATTGGTGGAGCCTTTATGGCATTGCAGCAGGATACTCTTAGCTAAACTGGTCTGCCTTGGTAATGGAGGGTAAAGGCACAGCCATGGCACACACAAAGCCAACTGTATTCCAGTTACCACTGCGACGACAGCCACCGGGTGGTTGAGCTTGTTCAACCACGACTTTGTCTTCAAGTCAAACATAAAACCCACTAAGATTTGCAGCAGGTTTGCCAGAATACAAGAGATGCAGAGAGAAAAGGCTATTCCAAAGAGAGGCATTCCGATCATGCAGGAGGCCACAGTGGGCTTCCCTGGAAAACTAAATGTGAGGCAAAAGCATGTCAGCAGAGAAAAAAGCTCCAAAAAACACAAATACCCTCCCACTGCCTTCACGATGGGCGTGTTATGATGGATGGCAAACAAAACTGCAAACATAATCGTTAAAATAATCCCTAAGCCGCCCAACGTACTTAAAATGATTATGAACACATTCGACCAGTCCAGGAACTCAATTGTTTTTTTTAAACATTCGTCCTTTTTAGGAGACGAATACTCATTTGTCATGCAGCGTTTACACTCCCCACCTGTGGAAGGAAAGGCAGAATTGGGATCAAAACAGAGTTTCAAGAAATGTATGCAAGTTTTAAGTACTTAAAGTGACTCATAGTAATATCTTTTGGTTCTATTCTCACATATGCTGTGTGGAAAAAAAGTGCACAATTGCTGCAGCTTTCTCTACCTCGACTAAAATCTGTTGCCGTGCGCCTTCATCCAAGATGCACTCTTTTTGGTGGAGCAACCCTAAAATGTGGGGTTTCACTGTCAATTCTGGCCTTAGGTGTATTCTCCCATCTACTTGTGTACTTCTGTTCCTACACACCTCTGTGGGTGGAATAAGTCCAACGGCAGTCACCCCGGGAAGGTGAAACATCAAATTGCACTTGAAGTTTGAATGCAGTGTACACAAACACTTAATAAAATGTTAAAAGAAACTTCCAGAAAACTATCAAACCCATTCTGATCACTTCAATTGGAGAAACCTGGAAATATTGAGATGAGAATAAAAGCACCATATAACGTCACTCTGAATTATTTGTGATATAAATGTTTCTTGAGTCATGAGGGCACCCCACATATATCTGCCCTGTTTGGACATCCTGGTAATAACTGAGGTTCCATTAATCTGGACATGATTATGATTATTAAACTATGTGTATATTCAACAGATAATACATGTATAATGTAGCATCTGTCAGTTGATTTGATTGTTTTTTTGACTGTTGATATCAAACTGTCACGCTCCTCCAAGTGCACACACACAAAAAGTGTCTACTAAGCCCATTTGACTTGTCACGGCTTCAAAAACATTTGTACTAAACAGAACTTTCAACATCACAAATAACATCATGAGGAGTGAAACAAAGTTTAATCTACGGATTATTCTTCACATCCAGCCAGGAAGAAGAAGCTGTTGTAGCGTGCATACACACACTACATCACCATTGCGACACATACAAACGTATAAGAACACCCTGGATTGACACAGACTTTTAAAATTTCAAGTGTTATCCCTTTCATGGATTTCAATGACATTCACAAGCGTTAGTCAAACTTCATGTTCCATAATTTACCGCACCAACATTTCAGAACAAAGATGAGGCAAAAGAGTAAACTTGACAGATTAGTACTCATATTTAAGTGAAGAATGACAGTTTATATGATTATCTAAATTCCTATTCTGGCCACTTTGTATATAATTTGACATTATCCCGCATGACAGTTGTGGCTTTATTATTAGTTTCCTTTTTTTCTGTGTTTATTTCCTGTCCAGTCCTTTTATTTTTTTCCATTTCCTGTTTGCCTCCACCACTTCCCTTCAGCGCTGGCTCCTTCACCATTTCCCGATTGGCAACCAGGGACAGGTGTTTCCCTGGTTGCCAATCAGAATGCTTGCTACGGGCTGGATCATTTGCTTTGTGCTTTACATTGTTTGCGCCTTGTCCCAGCTGTACATCTTTATTTTTTGTAATTAAATACATTTTTACTTGCACTATGCCTGTCATCTTAGCATCTTGATGTTCCAGACCAACTGAACGTAACAACTTTTTTGTAAAAAAAAAAATATATATATATATATATATTTTTTAGAATCAGATTCAAGAGGGGAGGTGTTATCTAGATTTGTTCTAGATATGTTAATCCCATTTTCTATAGTCAAAAACCTTATTATGCTTTTACATGTCTTTTAAATAGTTGGTTTCAACCAAATCCATGTAGTATTTTTTAGTGCATGTAAACATACCAAGTGTGTGTGTGTAGGGCGGCGACGCGTGGGTTTAGGATGGCATTGGGGGCCCTTTTGAGTCTTGTCTATAAAGGGGCCCAAAATTTGGTGCTACGCCTCTCATTATATTTGGAAAAAAACTAGTCAGCAGAAACAAAAAAACTGACCAAAAATATATGTTTATGAAGTTGCTACTGAGAGACGGGACCCAGACTGGCCTGTCCGAAGACAAAAAACTGTGGTGTTGTATCCCGAATTAATATGTTTTTTATGTATAAATGCAGGTAATTACACCGCACTGTTTTATTCCTACAGGCTCGTCCGCTGTCTTGTCTTTAAAATGCAACGTCCGGTTCTGGTGTCTGAATATGGATATGGATTTTATTATTTGTAAAATACAATGAAGATTGGTTTTGGGTCTAGTTGTTGCTCTTCGACACTGAAAAAGAAGAACACTTTGTTTTTCAATGTTTATTTTTTTGTTTCATAATGAAATTAAACTAAACCAATAATTTATTAGTTTTTCAATTCTCACTCATGAAAAGAACATGTAATGACTAAAACATACACTGACCCACTTTTATGGGGAAATAACTAAATTTGGTTTATTCAAGTTAAGTTGAGATGGATCCATATTTAAGTGCTTTCATGATTTCAAGTCATAATTAATGTTTATCATAACAATATATTAAGTATTGTCAATAGGAGGGATTAATAGTTATACTGTAATTGTTTGTCTGCCCTGCGTTTGACTGGTAATTAGTCCAGGTCAGGGTACTGTACATGCATCCATTTATCCACTTTCTCTACCGCTTGTCCTCATTAGGGTTACGAGTAAGCTGGAGCCTATCCCAGCTGACACCCTGAGTACACCTAGAACTGGTCACCAGCCAACTACAGGGCACATACAGTATAGCCTTTAGTTAACCATTCACACTCACATTCACACCGCTAGACAATTTCAAATCACCAATTAGCCTAAAATGCAAGATAAGCAGGAGAAAATGAACAACTAAACAAATTATATCATATATTAAGGCATACAAATGCTAGTATAATGTCATTAGAAAATATAACTTCATTTTGATTATATGTGTATTTAAATGAATGCTCTATAAAGCACTGAAAGACTTCATGTTCCATAATTTACACAAAAAAAGGCGTCCAGTCTTGTGCCTAATTTACGCTGAGTGGTGTGTCCTCACTCAGGCTGGATGGGAGAATACAGAAACTTGCCTAACTTCAAGCGCATAAAAAAACACAAACGGGAGAGTAGGGCCCTATACTCATAAAACCTTACCTTGTCCAGTGGAAAATTCTCCCTCTGCACACGGAACACAATCATGGCAGCATTTCAACTTTACATTCTGCTTCTTCAACTCTTGTCCAGGTGCGCAGGTTTTGGAGCAGTTGTAAGCAGTTACCTGTATGACGAGAGTGAGTCAGCAAACAGGACTTCCGTTCAAATAAGGAAATTAAGCTCACCTTCACATTGTGCATCTTTAGTACCAAGTCACGCGGGACTCGGATAGTTCCGTTTGGCCAGTACTCGCCAATTATTTGAATGACTTTTAACCGTGTCTTGGCTGACATGTCCCAGTATAAAATGTCGTATCCTAAACTGGGATCCCCATTGGCATCAAAAAATATATGGGTGGTGTCCACAGTAAAGTTGACCTTCTTGATTTCCATGAGAAGCTGGGGAGTCAAACATGAACAAAACTGCACTTTATATCTAGACAAAGCAAGTTTTCTTAAGTTCAAATCATATACAGTCAAACCTTGGTTTTTGTACAGCCCACTTTTCATATGATTCGGTTGTCGCCAAAACATCATTCCACTGGTGCCCAAACTAAGCATCCCACACATTGGTGACTCAGTCTTTGTTTATTGATGTGAATGCTATCCTCACAGATTGAAGCAAATGTTAGATTAGCTTTCATGGCTTTCTCATACACGCGTGCATACCAGTGAGTACGGTGGCTCAGAAATGTCACAATAATTGCAAATGCCACAACACAACAACTTTATGACACAATTTAAAAACATTGAGCGGTTTTGACAGACACAACAGAGGTCACAAGAAAGTGACATTAATCACAATAACTTCCTTTCACATAGTTTTCCAACTTTGTTCATGAAAACTTCTTCACCTTTCCGCTATTTGGGCCATCGGCAAAACTGCTGACACTTCCGTTGTCGCTTAATGTTGTGTTTTGGCCTTGTGTGCTTGAGTTGTGGCGTGAAGTGGTTGTGTTTTGGTGCTTGCAGTTGTAATGGCTCATGCAATCGTGTTGTGGCTGAAAGTTGTTGTGTCGTGGCTTTATGTTGTTGTGCTGTGGCGTTTGCATTTGTTGTGGCTTTTGCAATCGTGTTGAGGCTGAAAGTTTTTGGGTTGTGGCATAAATTTGTTGTGTCATGGCTTTATGTTATGTTGTGGTGTTCGCAGTTGTAGTGGCTTTTGCAATTGTGTTGTGGCTTTAGGTTGTTGTGTTGCGGCCTTTGCATTTGTGGTTGCTATTTGCAATGACGTTGTGGCTGAAAAGTGTTGTGTTGTGAATTTATGTTATGCTGTGACGCAAAATTGTTGTGTCGGGGCTTTAGGTTTTTTTGTCGTGGCCTAATGTTGTGTTGTGGGTTTTGCATTTGTAGTGGCTTTTGCAATTGTGTTCTGGATTAAAGTTGTTGTGTTGTGCTCAAAATTGTTGTGTTGTGACTTTATCCTGTTATATTGTGGTGTTTGCATTTGTTGTGGTGTTTGGGTTTGTTGTGACCCTTCACAGGCACCATACAGGAGAGATCTTTGCCAAGGAAAGGATTAATGATGCAACAAATGCAAAGTACTCTGTTCTGCTGTTAAAAAGGTAACTCCCTGGCACCTTAGAGGCGAACTACACTTTTTTTTTTAGGAATTTTGCCTATACTGTAATTCACAATCATTATGAGGGACAAAAACACATGTTTTTCTTTTTTTAATGCATTCTAACTCATAAATAAAAGTAATCTTACAATGGAGTCAAGTCTATTCCGCCTGTAAAGCCCTCTAAATAACCATCCAAAAACCGCCACATACTCCATTTACATTTTATGACCTGAATATTAACCAAGTATTCGTTATATTGTTATTGCAAGTGCTAACGCAAGCCAACTATATTTAGTGGCGCCATGATCACAGAGCGCTAACTATAGCTTATACTGCTATATTGACATCATCAGCTGGTGAGCTGCTTCCTCACCTCGGAGCTCGTGAAAGTTTATTCTAGATTAGTGGTCACCAACATTTTCAAGCCCAAAATCCCTGGTCTCAGCCCAAAATCAAATCAAGATCTACCCCTGCATCAACTATGTTTTATATATATTTGTGTGTGTGTTTATATATACAGTTGTGGTTAAAAGTTTGCATACAGTTGTAAAGAACATAATGTCATGGCTGTCTTGAGTTTCCAATATATTCTAAAACTGGGGCTGGGCGATATATCGAATATACTCGATATATCGCGGGTTTGCTCTGTGCGATATAGAAAATGACTATATCGTGATATTCGAGTATACGTTCTCACGCAGTTGCTTTTAGCAGCTGGCATTACACTACAGGCGTTTCTCACTCTTTCTTGTCTCTCCTTCTCACAGAGAGATAAAACAAGCGCACCTTCTTACATACGTCACATACGTATACGCCCTCATGGAGCAGAGAGGTAGCGGCATGGGTAACGTTAGCTGTGGTGCAAGTGGTAATACGAGAGAAAGAAAGTGCACATCTGGTAACAAATGAAGCAAGAATTAATTCCCAAGAAAAACAGCAGGGGGTCCATCGTCTGACGGTGGTTTGGCTTCAAGCGGGAATATGTCGAACAGACAACTGTAATTTGTCAAGTGTGGGGCAAAAGCGTTGCTACAAAAAGTAGCATTACTGCTAATATGTAGCATCATTTGAAAAGTCACCCGCTAGAGAATGAAGAGTGTTTGAAACTCTGCATGTCAACATCTCCGTTCGGTGCCACACCAACAAAATGCAGAGGCAACCATTTCCACATCAACACCGTATGAAAAAAATAGTCAACAACAGAAGGAGATAACGTCCGCAGGAACCTACCACATAGCGAAAGACATACACTATTTGATTTCCTATTATGCAGCTCATTTTTATTTGACAGTTAATGAAATATCTTGTGTGATATCATGCACAAAAGTGCACTTTATTTGTTTTAAACTATTGTAGTGGCGTTCTTTACGAAAAGTGCATTTTAATTTAGTGTTGTTTTGATATGTTATCTTAGTGACATCATGCACAAAAGTGCACTAATAGCTTGTTTTAAATGTCTCTGACAATCTTGCACTTTCTGTTTTGAAATGACATGAATGTTTGTGCCACTGCTTAATAACTGTTTAATAAATACAGTTTTGGTCAATGGACTTAGTTGTGATTTCCCTCTGTGCATGAAAGTTTAAAATGAGCATATATTAATGCAGTATGAACAAGAATGTTTTAATGTAGACACATAGAATCATCATACTGGTGTGATTCTATGCATCAAGTGTTCATTCAAGGCTAAGGCAAAATATCGAGATATATATCGTGTATCGTGACATGGCCTAAAAATATTGAGATATTAAAAAAAGGCCATATCGCCCAGCCCTAGTTCAGGGGTTAAAATGTATGTCTGTTGGTGGGTCTGTTGTTCACTCTCTGGGTGGGGGTGTCACTGATGTGATATTAATTTAAAAAAAAATTCCCCTAATATTTTCACGATCAACCAATAAGGTCTCAAAGATTGACTGGTCAATTGTGATCAACGGGTTGGTGACCACTGTTCTAGATTATAAAATGCATCTCACCTTGATGGTAGAAGGATGAGGACATAATCCGACAAGTTGGTACACTTTGACAGCCAATTTAGACCCGGAGATGGCGAGAAAGACACAAAAAGATGCTTTTATTCGCAAATATTATGAGTCATTCTTCATCTAAACGGGAATATATCAACATCCTAAAAGTCGGGATCCTAATGACAGCAGACCTTGTAAGTAATGTTTTTTTTATGTTTGGCTCTCATGAAGTCTGCAGTGAGTAGTAATCAGCGATGTTGTGGAAGGAAAAAGCAAATGTTGTGATGCGTTTTTGAAATTATTGCGCCGCGTATGCTTAAAATGAGAACAATACGTAATTATTAAATATTATCATGAATGTGCCTATTACTACATTACAGTGGTTAAATAAAACGCTGATGGAAGTGTTTGGATGTTTTTTTTAAGTGCTTTATAGGCAGAATAGAGCAACTCCCGTAGGCTACATTGTAAGCAGACTTTTGATCGCATTTATTTACTAGTTAGAATGCATTAAAACATAAAAACATATGTGCTCTTGTCTTGTATAAGGATTGGGACTGATAGGCAAATTTCCCCTAAAAACTGCCGTTCCCCTTGAAGATCTTCCACTGTACACCGAGTTGAAAGCTAGGGCTTAGCTTGGTCCCAAGCACGCTTGTCATTTAGGAGGACCCAGGTTTGAGTCCTGGGCAGAATGAAAGCAGGGGCTGGACCAGGTGAGTTACTGAAGTCTATTTGAACCTGCATGTATAATATTGACCCAATTAGATTACGTATGTAAACTTCTGACCACAACTGTATGCCTGCTTGACTAAAGGTCTTATTCATACTCATATTACCTCCAAGGGAGTGAAGTCATCGCCGCGTTCACATCGCTGGCTGTCACATTTAAGCAGGCGTCGTAGCCCCTCTGCAATGACTTGCACAGCTAAGTAGATGTTGTATTTTTCTCCCTGGTCGATGTGATTGGTCAAGCATCCTATGTCCACACATTGTCCTGACTCCTGTTTGCTGTGTGTGCAGTTGGCGTCCAGGTGTGACCCGTTGGAACAAAGTGGGTAATGAGTCAAGTGATAATCCAGGAGGGCATTCGTCGTTCCGTTGAACATGGACATAACATAATCTTTAAACCCGGCAACTGAATTCCTCTTAGAGTTGAATCCAAACACCAGTCCTGCCATGTCAATGCCTGGCAAAGTAGCCAGCTTTGTGGAGCTGGACCAAGAGTCACTTGCTATCCACGTTCTGTTCAGCTTGTGTTTAATTGCAGATTCTATGACGATATCAACATTGGACTCCTTGGTAAAAACGATTACTGCCTCAGCAGTGGATTTATTGATGTTGTCCACAAGGACTGACATCTTCTTATGGGTTTGGGAATTATTCTGGGAAAAGTAACCAGGCAGGATGTCGATGAATTCAATGCAGACGTCCTTCATCTCTCTGAAGAGTTGTGCGAGTCGATCACTGCCATACTTTCCGTACTCGTCGTCACTTCCTATGATGGCCACAGATTTCCAGTTGAACTCCCTCACCAGCTCGGTAATGGCCTTTGTCTGATATTCATCACTAGATATTGTTCGCAGAAAAGTGGGGAACTTCAACTTCCTGCTGAGTAGCTCACTCGTTGATGCGTAGCTAATCTGCGTCACACAAGAAGGACAAACCTCATTAGCATTTCTCTCTAAACAACAATTGGTTATGGTAGCCTTTGGTCATTGAATTGTACTTTCCTAAATGGGAATTAAAAAACAAAATATGTTTGGTGAATATGAGTATTATTTTGAAATACCCCAAAAAAATTGTAAAACAAAGCGTTCTTCTTTTTTTGTTTCAAAAAGCAATAACTATATCTAGGGGCAAGGGTTGTACAAGCACAGGGGTGCCTCTGCCTGGACTTTTGTAATAATAATAAGGTAACCATAATAACCATAATAAGTTTGCTTGGGCAAGCTACTTGGAAAATGTAGTAAGCTAAGCTACAAGTTACTCTCGATTAAATGTAATTGTTGCAAGCTACACTACAGGCTACACGGCAAAAGTAGCTTGCTACATCAAAGCTACATTTAACAGCATTTCTATCTATGGGCCCACATGTATATTATCAATGTTAATGTAACAGAGAGTGTACAAATGGACCCAATAAGGTTCCATTACTATTAACTATCTGTCATTTAGCTGGGGATACCCTACAACTAGTGTGTGTGTGTGACAATCATTGGTACTTTAACTTTAACTTTAACTACCTCTAGGGGTCCCCGCCCCCCACTGTATTTAGTTTCATTTTTCTTTGTCCCACCCCTATAATGTTATTCATTTTCTCTACCTACAGTAAAAAACAGCATCTACAGTTTGTATCTATATCTTGACAAAATAGCAATGACCTGTGTGTTGTTTGGGAACAGTTGGTAATAGTTATGTGCAGTAAAACTTTTCAAGAACTCAACTCACCTTAATGTGTGTTCCTAAATTTGTGTTCCACATTTTTGATAAGGGTGCAGTTATGATTTTGGTTGACAGAGTAAACAACTACAAATTAAGGTTTGGGGCATTTTCTCTAAACACATACACAAACACATTGGCAGCAGCACGCCACAGCAGACCACGGCGAGGCCGAGCAGCAGCACGCCACAGCAGACCACGGCGGGGCCGAGCAGCAGCACGCCACAGCAGACCACGGCGAGGCCGAGCAGCAGCACGCCACAGCAGACCACAGCGGGGCCGAGCAGCAGCACGCCACAAACGAACGCGAAACATCTGGAAAGGAAGAGGCTCATGCCGCCGTCGCCCGGCTACACAGCAGTGAGGCCCGCACCAACCAAGCAGGGAGAGGCCCGGCTACCGGCCAGCAGCGGCGGCACCACCACCTCACTGCGGCGGGACCAGCAGCTTTTTCGCGGCGGCAAGTGACGGCAGCAGGGCGGCGAGGGAGAGGCCAGGCTGGCGGCTAACGGCTAGCGGCTGGCAGCAGCGGGACCATCTCGTGGAGACGAGACCGGCAGGTGACTGCGGCGAGGCCCGGGAGAGGAGAGAGGCTGGAGCGAGGCTTGCCAGGCCGGACGGGACCCCATCGGTGGGAAGGCGAAAGTGCAGTGACGCGTCTCGGCAATTTGGGTTGTGAGTTTTAGCCAGTAAAGAAACCGAACTGAAATTAAGAAGAAAACCAAGTGAATTAAGAAAATGAGTGCGAAACACAAGAAATTCGAGGAAGACTTGGAGGAGATCAGAAAATCGCTTAACTCCCTGTCGGAGGATGTAAGGACAGTGGCCAAACAGCAAGACACACTCATGGAGTTGTTGACCGAAATCAAAATGCTGAAAAACATCATCAAGGAAAAAGACAAGAAAATTGTTGACCTAGAAGCAAGAATTGACGAAATTGAACAGTACACCAGAATGGACGATTTAATTATAAGTGGACTAGAAACCAAACATCGCACATATGCAAGAGTGGCCGGGACTCGCAGCAGGGACGCTGACAAGGACGCCGAAGCCCCGGCAGACGAACTTGTGACACTTGAACGGCAAGTAATTAACTTTTTTTCCAGTAAGAACATGACTCTTCAAAGTGGCAGCATTTCAGCGTGCCATACTATCCCCAGGAAGGACAGCAGAACCAACCCAGCCATTGTGATCCGGTTTGTAAATCGGAAACACAAGACGGAGTTACTACGGCAGGGAAGGAAGCTGAAGGGAACTGGGGTTTACATCAATGAACATCTTACCAAGAAGAACGCTGACATTGCAAGACAAGCACGCATCCTCAGAAAAGAAAACAAGATACAAGCAACATGGACACGGAACTGCAAAATCATGATTCGGCTAAATGGACCATATGAAGAAGCCAAAGTTGTCATGATCCGAGAGCTCCGCGACTTGGATCAATATAGATGAGACCTGCTAGACTTATGACTGACACGGCTCATCCTTGGCTGGAGACGGGGAAGGCTACGCAGCGAGAAGGTGAGACAACTGAGAATCAAAAGTTTCTAAGAGCTGAATACATGGACTATAAACTGTATGACTTTGAAAATGATGTTGACCCAGAAAACCATCTGTTCAACTCAATCAATGCTACATGTGACTACTACACAGAGGAACAATTCAATGACAATGTTAGTTTAGATAATACATTTTCTTTAATACATTTCAACTGTAGAAGCTTATATGCAAATTTCTCAAAGATTGACGAATACCTGAAGACTCTAAATGGCAAATTCAAAATAATAGCACTTTCTGAAACATGGATCGATAAAGACAGAGGTATCGATTTCTCCATTGACGGGTATGAGTTGTATCACTGTAGTAGAAGAAACAAGAAGGGAGGAGGTGTGGCCCTGTTTGTTGACTGTGAATTGAAATGTAGACCTGTGGAATGTATGACAGTGGTAATTGATGATTTATTTGAATGTGTAACTGTAGAGGTAGAAATAGAAAAGAAGAGAAATGTTATTGTTACGTGTATGTATAGGACACCTGGGTCTAAAGTAGAAGCATTTAATGATAGTTTGGAAGAATTATTGTGTAAGGTGAAGGAAAATAAAACATTTGTCATGTGTGGCGACTATAACATAGACCTGCTAAGCTCACCCAGAAATAAATCAACAAGAGACTTCTTGGATGTGGTATATAGTAGAGGGCTTTATCCATTGATCACCAAACCCAGTAGAATAACGACAAATTGTGCAACGTTAATTGATCACATCTTTATAAATGACATAAAAAATAATATAAAAAGTGGACTAGTAATTAATGATATAAGTGACCACTTACCTGTGTTTCTTACTTATGACTGTCCAATTGATAAAAAGAGGGAGGAAAAAACTCATAGATATGTAAGGAAAAGAACTGAAGAGGCAATAAATAGGTTTAGGAAGGACTTATTTGAAACAGACTGGAATGAGGTGTATGGGGGAGAAGCAAATGCTGCATATGAGGCTTTTCTTAATATATATTTATCATTGTATGAAAAGCATTGTCCGAATGTATGGAAACAAAGAGACAGCTACAATAAAAAGCCTTGGATTATAAAGGGACTACAGAATGCTTGTAAAAAGAAAAACAAACTTTATAGAGATTTCATAAAAGTAAAAACAAAGGATGCTGAAACAAAATATAAGGTTTACAAAAACAAATTGATAACAATAATGAGACAAGCAAAAAGAGAATATTATAATAATTTACTAGAAAAAAATAAAAACAATATCAAAGGAACTTGGAATATTCTGAACAAGGTAATAGGAAAAACATCTGGGCCTACAAACCCACCAAGCCATTTTATCAATGAGGATAATAAGATGATAACAAATATGAATGAAGTGGCAAACGGATTCAATTCTTTTTTTGTGAATGTTGGACCCAAATTGGCAGAGAGTATTGGAGAACATAAAGATATACAGAGTGGATGGAGAGGGGGAAGCAAAGTGCTACAGTCCATGCTTCTAGGAGATGTTAGTGAAAATGAAATTGTATCGGTGGTAACAAAACTGAAAAATAAGACATCAACAGACAGTGATGGTATAGACATGATAATTGTAAAAAAGACTATTGACTGTATCATCAAACCTCTTTGTTATATTTTTAATCTCTCTTTTCAAACAGGGACCTTTCCAAATAAAATGAAGGTAGCAAAGGTAATTCCACTCTTTAAAACGGGAGATAAACATAGATTCACTAATTACAGACCAGTGTCACTACTGTCACAATTTTCTAAAATAATTGAAAAAATATTTGTAAAAAAATTAGATAGTTTTATTGAAAAGAACATGCTGTTGAGTGAGAGCCAGTATGGATTCCGGACCAATAGATCCACTGCTTCAGCTGTAATGAATATAATTGAGGATATAGCAACAGCAACTGATAATAAGAAATACACTATAGGGGTATTTATCGATCTTAAAAAAGCATTTGATACTATAGATCATTCTATATTATTGTCCAAGTTGTATTCATTTGGTGTGAGAGGAGTAGTTTTAGACTGGCTAAGAAGTTATTTAGATAATAGACAAGAGTTTGTGGATTTTATGGGTAATACATCTGAACAAATGAGGATTGAATGTGGAATTCCACAAGGTTCGGTTTTGGGACCAAAATTGTTTATTTTATATATTAATGATATATGTGAGGTATCAAAGTTATTGAAATTTGTATTATTTGCGGACGACACCAACTTTTATAGTTCGGGACACGACTTAAAAGCATTATCAAAAATTATTGAACAGGAAATGATTAAACTTAAGAGATGGTTTGATGCCAATAAATTATCATTAAATGTAGAAAAAACAAAGTTCATGATTTTTTGTAAGAGGAAAAGGGAGGAAACGATCAAATTGTCAATAAATGGAATAGATATTGAAAGGGTTTCTGAACTTAGATTTTTAGGAGTGATACTGGATGACGGTCTGACATGGAAATCTCATATTGCACATCTGCGGAAAAAGATGTCTAAGAGTATTTTTATATTAAATAAGGTAAAATATGTGTTAGATTATAGGGCAATGCGTATATTGTATTGTGCACTTATATTGCCATATATCAACTACTGTGTGGAAGTGTGGGGGAACACATATAAGAGTAACATAAAGGCATTGTATCAACTACAGAAAAGAGCTATAAGGATTATTCATAAAGTAGATTACTTAGAACACACTAACATATTATTCATTAATTCAGGTTTATTGAAATTACAGGAGCTAGTAAAGTTACAGACATTATGTGTCATGTTTAAGGCTAAAAGCAAAACATTACCAGCAAATTTACAAAAAATGTTTGTCATCACTTCTGAGAATGAAGAGCATAGAAGAAAAGGTCATTTCCAACATCAGTATTCAAGGACAACTTTAAAACAAATGTGTATATCAGTGGTGGGGGTTAAACTATGGAATTCTCTTTATAATGAGATAAAAGATTGTAAAAATATATTCAAATTGAAAAAAAAATATAAAGACAGAACAATAAAATCATATGGACAGCCATAAGAGTTTACATTTTGCTTTATATTTATTAATTTACTTGTTTTTTGCCTGGTTTTGTATCTGTTTTGTATCATCCTGTGAGGTGTACCTGTATATTACTTCTTTTGTATTATTGTTCGGTTTGTACTTCATGAAGTTTTGCACTTGTGTTTTTTTGTTTTGTTTTGTTTTGTTTTGTTTTCGTTATATTTGGATGTAATTGTTGGTTCACATATCATTAAGTAAGACTATGTATTATGTGAAGGGGGCAGGAAAATATAAGATTTTTCTTCATCCTGCTCCTTCTCAGGCATTGGTGTGTAACGGTGTAACTGAATAATTGTGGTATAATTGTCTATCAAAGATGCACATCAATGAAGGAGATAAATAAAAATGATGATGATGATGATGATGATGATGATGATACATTTGTCTAAATATGGCCAAGGACTCACATTATTGTGGGTTTCCTGCACGTCATCTTCATTAGTAAAGAAAAAATCTAATCTGCGTGAGAGAATTCCTCTGACATTTTCAGGTGTTTTTTTTTTTTTTTAGTCGTCAGCTTGAAGCGTCACACTGTCTCCGACTCCCTCGTCATCATGTGACATGAGTGCGTGGCCGTCATGAGTTTGCTTACTCGATTTGATGTCCCGCCTTATCTTGCCTCTGATTGACCAGTCTGTAATGTTTTGCCCTAACCTTAGCCCATTGTGACTCATCATATGAACAACAATCAATCATCAACGATTTTCTCCGTATGTATGGATATTCTCATCCATCCAGGTCATTGTATTTTCTTCAAATTTTTGGGCCTGGATTCACAGTCCATTTTCTCTCTTTGTAGCTTGTAGCTTTGATGTAAGCTAAAGCTATATGAGTCTAAAAGTAGCAAAGCAACAAGAAAAGCTATTTGTTAAAAAAAGTAGCTAAGCTACCACCAAGCTACTGGAAAATGTAGTTAAACTACATAGTTTAGCTACATGTAGCTTATTACTGCTCATCACTGGAAAATGGTTAATTACACCTGGATAGCCACAAACCTAACATCGAACACGTCACTCAACACAGACGACGTAACGTTGTCAAAGCTCACCTTTAAGGATTCACACACCGCACCAACATTTCAGAACAAGGATGAGGCAAAAGAGTAAACTTGACAGATTGGTACTCATATTTAAGTGAAGAATGACAGTTTATATGATTATCTGAATTCCTATTCTGGCCACTTTGTATATAATTTGACATTATCCCGCATGACAGTTGTGGCTTTATTATTAGTTTCCTTTTTTTCTGTGTTTATTTCCTGTCCAGTCCTTTTATTTTTTTCCATTTCCTGTTTTCCTCCACCACTTCCCTTGAGCGCTGGTTCCTTCACCATTTCCCGATTGGCAACCAGGGACAGGTGTTTCCCTGGTTGCCAATCAGAATACTTGTTATGGGCTGGATCATTTGCTTTGTGCTTTACATTGTTTGCGCCTTGTCCCAGCTGTACATCTTTATTTTTTGTAATTAAATACATTTTTACTTGCACTATGCCTGTCATCTTAGCATCTTGATGTTCCAGACCAACTGAACGTAACAACTTTTTTGTAAAAAAAAAAATATATATATTTTTTAGAATCAGATTCAAGAGGGGAGGTGTTATCTAGATTTGTTCTAGATATGTCAATCCCATTTTCTATAGTCAAAAACCTTATTATGCTTTTACATGTCTTTTAAATAGTTGGTTTCAACCAAATCCATGTAGTATTTTTTAGTGCATGTAAACATACCAAGTGTGTGTGTGTAGGGCGGCGACGCGTGGGTTTAGGATGGCATTGGGGGCCCTTTTGAGTCTTGTCTATAAAGGGGCCCAAAATTTGGTGCTACGCCTCTCATTATATTTGGAAAAAAACTAGTCAGCAGAAACAAAAAAACTGACCAAAAATATATGTTTATGAAGTTGCTACTGAGAGACGGGACCCAGACTGGCCTGTCCGAAGACAAAAAACTGTGGTGTTGTATCCCGAATTAATATGTTTTTTATGTATAAATGCAGGTAATTGCACCGCACTGTTTTATTCCTACAGGCTCGTCCGCTGTCTTGTCTTTAAAATGCAACGTCCGGTTCTGGTGTCAGGATATGGATATGGATTTTACTATTTGTAAAATACAATGAAGATTGGTTTTGGGTCTAGTTGTTGCTCTTCGACACTGAAAAAGAAGAACACTTTGTTTTTCAATGTTTATATTTTTGTTTCATAATGAAATTAAACTAAACCAATAATTTATTAGTTTTTCAATTCCCACTCATGAAAAGAACATGTAAAGACTAAAACATACACTGACCCACTTTTATGGGGAAATAACCAAATTTGGTTCATTCAAGTTAAGTTAAGATGGATCCATACTTACTGTAAGTGCTTTCATGATTTCAAGTCATAATTAATGTTTATGATAATAATATATTAAGTATTGTCAATAGGAGGGATTAATAGTTATACTGTAATTGTTTGTCTGCCCTGCGTTTGACTGGTAATCAGTCCAGGTCAGGGTACTGTACATGCATCCATTTATCCACTTTCTCTACCGCTTGTCCTCATTAGGGTTACGAGTAAGCTGGAGCCTATCCCAGCTGACACTCTGAGTACACCTAGAACTGGTCACCAGCCAACTACAGGGCACATACAGTATAGCCTTTAGTTAACCATTCACACTCACATTCACACCGCTAGACAATTTCAAGTCACCAATTAGCCTAAAATGCAAGATAAGCAGGAGAAAATGAACAACTAAACAAATGATATCATATATTAAGGCATACAAATGCTTGTATAATGTCATTAGAAAATATAACTTCATTTTTAGTATATGTGTATTTAAATGAATGCTCTATAAAGCACTGAAAGACTGCATTGTTGTTGTTGTTTAAAGGAATGTGCTCAAATACTTGGGGTATGATCATTTTCCAGTTATTTTTTTAACTTTTGGTTACTTACATAATTGATACAAATGTAAACTTAAATAGGTCCCGTGCTAGTTAAAAACAAAACACTGAAAGTTCACAAATAATGGTTAAGATTTGATAATGTCAAAAACAGTGAAGACCAACCTGAGCCACTGAAGATAGAGCAATGACCCGTGAAACGGCGATTGAGACCTCGGAGAACCTCTCACCAATCACTGCCATCAAATTGGGTGGAGCAAACTGAGTATTTTCCGGAAAAAAACACTTCCGACTATCCAACCGGTCCTTGACGAGCTGAAGGGTGGCCCTGATGGCAAAGGTGACATCCCCGCATGTGTCGTAGATGTGGTATCCCAACGTGATGTTAGGGAGAAGCCTTGGCGTACGATGGTTAATTTCTCTGATTGCATATATCATCATTTGCGATTGTAAAAATATTTGGAAGTTATAGCTGTCAGGGAAAAAACATAAATTCGTAATTAGAGAGGAATTAAAAAAGGTGAGAGGTTGGACTTACTGGCTGCAGGAGACAGGTCCTGGTATTGTGCTTCTGTTGGTTTGTAGGTGAAGAGGGAAAAGTCCTCCAATGACGATGTCTCCTGGATAAAAGGCATTCAGCAAACTTCCATCTCCTAAACCGAGCACAGCCATCACACTCACAACTAAACTTAAGTAGAACATTGTGGACATAGAGGGTATGTCTACTGTACATATATGCACAGTGTCCCTCTCTATGAAGGATGACAAGATTCCGGAACAAACAGCCTTATAGAGTACATCAACTTCCCTGTATTTAGGACATGTTCTATTGTCTGACAGACTTTGTAATGGAATGCAGAAGTTCACTGACAGGCGTTTGAAAGGTTTCAATAAAATCATGTCTCTACAAATCCAACACAGCTTCGTTTGGATTGGTCACTGAAATTTATCACATGACTTATTGATTATAGCTTTTTAGTACTATCTCACATTCCTATCGTTTTTATCCATCCATCCATTTTCTACCGCTTGTCCCTTTTTTATGTGTCATTAATTATTTAATACAAAAGTACATTTAATTATTTCATGATTTATTTATTGAATTTTTAATTTAATTAATAATTGGTATCATGATTTATCTCATTATTGATTTAAATATTTAATGTTATCAATTATTTCTAAAATGGATGGATGGATGATTTTAATTAGGGGTGTAACGATTATTTTTCACTTCGATTCGATTCAGAATTTGTGGATGCCAATACGATTCAGGGACAATATATATATGTATATATATATATATATATATATATATATATATATATATATATATATATATATATATATATAAACCCCGTTTCCATATGAGTTGGGAAATTGTGTTAGATGTAAATATAAACGGAATACAATGATTTGCAAATCCTTTTCAACCCATATTCAATTGAATGCACTACAAAGACAAGATATTTGATGTTCAAGCTCATAAACTAATTTTTTTTTTGCAAATAATAATTAACTTAGAATTTCATGGCTGCAACACGTGCCAAAGTAGTTTGGAAAGGGCATGTTCACCACTGTGTTACATGGCCTTTCCTTTTAACAACACTCAGTAAACGTTTGGGAACTAAGGAGACACATTTTTTAAGCTTCTCAGGTGAAATTGTTTCCCATTCTTGCTTGATGTACAGCTTAAGTTGTTCAACAGTCTGGGGGTTTCCGTTGTGGTATTTTAGGCTTCAAAATGCGCCACACATTTTCAATGGGAGAAAGGTCTGGACTACTGGACTATGAAGCCACGTTGATGTAACACGTGGCTTGGCATTGTCTTGCTGAAATAAGCAGGGGCGTCCATGGTAACGTTGCTTGGATGGCAACATATGTTGCTCCAAAACCTGTATGTACCTGTCAGCATTAATGGCGCCTTCACAGATGTGTAAGTTACCCATGTCTTGGGCACTAATACACCCCCATACCATCACAGATGTTGGCTTTTCAAAATTTGCGCCTATAACAATCCGGATGGTTATTTTCCTCTTTGGTCCGGAGGACACGACGTCCACAGTTTCCAAAAATAATTTGAAATGTGGACTCGTCAGACATCAGAACACTTTTCCACTTTGTATCAGTCCATCTTAGATGAGCTCAGGCCCAGCGAAGCCGACTGCGTTTCTGGGTGTTGTTGATAAACGGTTTTCGCCTTGCATAGGAGAGTTTTAACTTGCACTTACAGATGTAGCGACCAACTGTAGTTACTGACAGTGGGTTTCTGAAGTGTTCCTGAGCCCATGTGGTGATATCCTTTACACACTGATGTCGCTTGTTGATGCAGTACAGCCTGAGGGATCGAAGGTCACGGGCTTAGCTGCTTACGTGCAGTGATTTCTCCAGATTCTCTGAACCCTTTGGTGATATTACGGACCGTAGGTGGTGAAATCCCTAAATTCCTTGCAATAGCTGGTTGAGAAAGGTTTTTCTTAAACTGTTCAACAATTTGCTCACGCATTTGTTGACAAAGTGGTGACCCTAGCCCCATCTTTGTTTGTGAATTTCATGGAATCTACTTTTATACCCAATCATGGCACCCACCTGTTCCCAATTTGCCTGTTCACCTGTGGGATGTTCCAAATAAGTGTTTGATGAGCATTCCTCAACTTTATCAGTATTTATTGCCACCTTTCCCAACTTCTTTGTCACGTGTTGCTGGCATCAAATTCTAAAGTTAATGATTATTTGCAAAAAAAAATTTTTTTATCAGTTTGAACATCAAATATGTTGTCTTTGTAGCATATTCAACTGAATATGGGTTGAAAATGATTTGCAAATCATTGTATTCCGTTTATATTTACATCTAACACAATTTCCCAACTCTTATGGAAACGGGGTTTGTATTTAGAATGATACAATCCTAAACGATCTAGTGAGTTGAAATTGATTCGCTAACCTTTTTAGCAAAAAATAAATAATCAAGCAGTACTATATACTGGACACTGCAGGTGAAGTTTCTTATATTCCTGTTATTTCTTCTAAGGAAAGTAGTTATACATAAATTATGGATACAAACAAAATGAATGGCCAATGCATTCACATCTTATTTGAATAAAGTGCAATCAACACTTTAGGTTGAATTAACAAGAAGAAACTTTTCTGCTCACATTTTAAACATTCAAGACATTTTCAATAAAAATACAGTAACCAACATTTTAACAGTGGATTTACCTGCTATGTTTGCTATGTTTTTCAACATGAAAATAATACAATGTTAATACTAAACATAATGTGCAATAAGATGTACCTGAGAAATTAAGTGCAACCAAATTTTTCCAGGTTAATTTAGCAGTGGTTTGACCTGCTACTTCTCTCATTTGAATAAACATGGAATATCATGCAGATGTCCCAAGTTTCGGCGACGAACAGACCAATTGGCTGAGGGTGTAATGAACAAAGTTGGAAAAGTAAGTGAAGTGTGACCACTTTCTCAGTCATAAGTAACTTTTTAAAAACTTTTTTAAATAATGCTAATATACGAAGTTCTTTTCGGGAGTTGGTGGTATATATTTTAGATTTAGCAGAGTATGTGGAAGGAAGCATGTAGCAGTTCAAGTAGAGGAATTTATTGAAGTTGCCGAAGTTATTTACGCAATTTCAAACCAAATACCGACCAGTACGCCCCTGCTTCTCTGGTGGAGGGTTTAACAGAAAAATTGAAATTTTGAGTTTTGATTTAATATTATTATGATTATAATTATGTAATAATAATTATTCTCTATTATATAATAATGAGTTAAATATTTGTATTATTAATCACATGAATAAATAAATAAATAAATAAATAAATGTACTTCTACATTAAATAAATACATTTTGTAACCCATTCATGTATTCATGTCCATTTATAATGAATGAATGACACAATTAAGTTATTATCTAAATATGTATTTATTTAACTTCGTCCAATTTGACCCCCCATATTCAATACATTGACGCCATTTTTCAAATACGTTATTCAAAAAAATTCCAGAAGAGGTCAGAATTTCTCAAGAATGAAAAACATCCAAATGAACAGCGTTTGCTGTCTAAGTAGAATCCATGCATATAACACAATAAAAAAGGTAAAAATTGAGTAGACCAAATATCACAGTTTATTGTTTATGCATTCAAACCTTTAAAAATTGGATAAAAGAATGTTGCTTTCACATTAAAAGTAATTATTTATATACATATATTCGGTAGCTGCACGTACAGAGAGTATAATAAGAGGTTTTCTGACTTTTGCACCTCTACCATGGGTGCCTTCCCTTCCTCCTCCTCCTCATCATCCTGGACTGGGTCTAAGTTCGCCCACGCCTTGTGGGCAGTGGATCATATAAAAAGGCCACGCTCACTTGTACCAACAGACTGAAGGGCAAGCAGGAGTAAACCAACAGGCGACATGAGATCATTAATGTGGGGATTAGTCTGTCTCTTTGGCCTCCTGGCCCAGGGAATCCAGGGGTCACAATTAAGGTCACGCCACAGACAGACCCTCCCAGGCAGTCCTCTTCTTCCCAAGGTTTCGCCACAGGTGTCTCCAAGAGTCAATGGCAGCTTTGAAGACCTCAGATCTACTGAACAAGTCTCTGATGAAGTACGAAGCGCTGAAGTTTTGAGTAAGCCGCAGCAGGACGAGCGGGCTGAAACCAGCAACTACTTAACACAGGACAGACGGAATCTACTTTCAGCAAGTAGGGTTATTTATGTCTTTAATATTTGCTTATTGCATGCTGAACCACCCATGATTATTTGTCAAGCATTTTGCTACCTTGAACTATCAGTTCAAATAGTATGTTGGGTAAATTGGTGAATAACTCTTTTTGATAATAATGAGTTTTACTGCCTTTAGAGAGGATCATATACCATCTGTAAGACGGCAGACGAAAAAATACTTTTCGTGCCTTCAACATTTTTTCGTGCCTTCAACATTTTTTCTCACTATTATATCTCATTTTTGTGACGCAAAGAGTTGTGTTTTGATCACAAAAATGGCTAAAATATGTTCTTTTGCATGCTGTTTTTCTTAATTGCTAAAGTTTCCTCTAATACAGTGGTCCCCAACCACCGGGCCGCGGCCCGGTACCGGTCCGTGGATCGATTGGTACCGGGCCGCACAAGAAATTTAAATAAAATTAAAAATTAAAAAAATATTATTATTATTTTTTAATTCAATCAACATAAAAAACACAAGATACACTTACAATTAGTGCACCAACCCAAAAAACCTCCCTCCCCCATTTATACTCATTCACACTCATTCGCACAAAAGGGTTGTTTCTTTCTGTTATTAATATTTCTGGTTCCTACGTTAGATATCAATATAGGTCGATACAGTCTGCAGGGATACGTCCGTAAGCACACAAGATTGTATTTCTTTATGACAAAAAAAAAATACCATTACCCACCCCCCCCCTACAAAAAATGTTGGGAACCACTGCTCTAATACACACCCTCATCTGTCTTTTGCCAAAAGCTGCTGGCACTAATTCCAGGTTTTATCGCAATCAGCACTCCCTTCAGCAGCTTTCACAGCTTCACAAAGCAGCAAAGCACTCTCAGCAATATGCTCAACATTCCAACTCTCCTGCTCTTATCCTAACTGGAACAGGTACTTCATTTGATTGATAATGAGCTTTTTTGCGCACACACAACATTCTCTCAGGCATGCCATAAAACACAATATCCTGGAGCAGTGTTTTTTTATACATATAAAAAAAACTACCAGTATAGAAGGAAACATGGAAAATACTTTCGATGTCAGTCTGTTGTGATGGCAATGTTATGAATGACATAAAACCTCATTCAAAATTCCTTAAAAAACACAATATGGAATTCTGGCAAAATAAGAGACACAGCAATGTAGATCAACATAATTGCTTGGATGTATTTCCTGGACACTTGGCAATATGACAAATATTGCATATATTGCAATATTATTATTCAAATCGTGACTACTATAGAGTGGAAAACGAGGAGCTGATGACGCCGTGCCCCTGAGCAGAGTCAACTAGGATTGGCTCCAGCTCACCTGTGACCCTGAACAGAATAAGTGGTAGAAAAAAACACAGAAATTAAGAAAACAGTTGCGTTTATGGTGTTTAGGGGGGGCACACCGTTATGTGCCCCCAACAGTGACAATGCGGTCACAAAAGGCAGTCATGAAAAAAAATAAAATAATAATAACGATAACATGAGAAATATTATTATTTTTCATTGAACTTTAGTAGGTCCATGATTTTGATATTTTCCCCCCTAACCCAATCCTTCATAAACTGGGTTGGATTGTGCGTGGCTGATTTTGTTTGACGCCATGTCGCCAATATATTATTTGCAGAAACATTTTATAATACACCATGACTGTGTGATAGCTTTAATAAAAGTATGATATTATTGTTCTTGCCAATCGTACAATAAAACGCGGAGAAATGTCACACTGCAAGGCGCACACGACTCTGGCTCACAGTAAAAGGGGGTGTTCATGAGACTTGCTGCTGCAGTCTTTTTACAGAGAGGAAAAAAGCAACTAAGGCAAAATAAGAGGGATTTTTACAAAAATAAATTAGGTTTTCTTAGAGAAGAATAGTGTTGTGTATTAATCATTACCCACCACCTCCGCTGCTCCATAGTTCTCGCCTAGGTGTCACCAAAAAATTTCAATTACCACTCCACTTCAACTTAAAGAGAGCATAAGGCTGTTTCGGGTCATTAATAATAAATAGGTCAGTGTTTTTCGTACCTACCATTGTTTTATGTTAGACACATTTCATTTGATCAAGCCTTTTCGAACATTGCGCACTACAAAATAATAAAACGTTTGTATGAGTTGTGCTGATATTGTATCGGATCAACATTTGTATAAGTCAGTGCTTTTAATTTTTGTGGAAATGAATCAGTATTGCTAGGTTGCATATGTCATATGCAACCTAGCAATAGTGATTCATTTCCACAAAAATTTGTGACGTCATATCCCACATGACGTCACGTCCGTTTTTCTCCTCCGTGGCTTAATTCACATGATGGTCAACCAGCTTGAGCGTAGCAATAAAACAAGTGAGAGTGAGTGTAGATTTTGAGCTGAAAATGCTGTATTGCTGTTCTGTTTTTGGGTGTTCCAGTCATTCAAATAGAGAGATAGGAAAGAGCTTTCATAGAGTCCCGAAATAAGTGGTTCATAAAAGTAATAAAGTCCAGGGAAAAAACAAAGTCCGTCGAAAGAAATGGCTCTCAAAAAAATATCACTTTCATCATCTTGTCAAACACAATTGGACCACGATTGTGTCTGCAGTGATCACTTTGTAAAATGTTTGTTTGAGCATTTTTTTTGTTTGAGAAACTTTCCGTGATGCAATCAAGTTTAGCTATGCCTAAATGTAACTTTGAAGATCTGGTTGTGCAAATAAACTAACGTCATGCTAAGTCCCAGTAATACATTTTGTAATTGTTGGTACAATCCACAGTATTTTTATTGTCAATTTTCATAATAAAAACTAAAAACTTAATTGTTGTTGTTGTGCAAGACTAGTGCTTTATTCGACACGGATGACGGATGGTAATATTTGTTAGCATCAAATCCTTACTGATATTAATAAACTAGATGAATACATCTCTCGTAGGCTCAACAGCTTATACTGAATCTTGATATCACTAGCAAACATTGCTGAACAACAGAGACATCCTTAGCTAAATAATGAGACAAAATATGAACTTCACACCATAAAAACAACTGCAGACATGAACTGTAGCAGAAAATCAACTGCAAACAAACGTATATTTTTTCTCATTAGCTTACTTCACGATGCACAAATAAGTTCAACTTTGTCTTTCACAGATTAATGATTAATTTGTAGACCCCCCAAATGTAAACAGGATGTGCGGCCAATCTTTTCTTCTTTAAATCCTTGTGAGTGTCAAAGGAAGTGAGGTCGAGGTGAGCAGTAGCGTCTTGGTAATGATTAATGGTTTTCTTAAGAGTGTATAAATCCACTCCATCCCATTTAAAATCGTTTTTTCATGATCGCTGATATATGGTAAATGGGTTATACCTGTATAGCGCTTTTCTACCTTCAAGGTGCTTAAAACGCTTTGACACTATTTGCACATTCACCCTTTCACACACACATTCACACACTGATGACGGGAGCTGCCATGCAAGCCGCTAACCACGACCCATCAGGAGCAAAGGTGAAGTGTCTTGCTCAAGGACACAACTAGATTGGTAGAAGGTGGGGATCGAACCAGGAACCCTCAGGTTGCTGGCAGAGCCACTCTCCCAACCGCGCCATGCAGTACCCATATATATTTACCTCGAAACCTTTCAAAAAACGCTTAAATCAGCACTGGTGCAGGTGAGTTAACAGTCGCCTAATGGGACTTTAGACCATTTCCTGAAACCCAAAAGTGCCTTGATGATATTTATTTATTTATTGGTACAACGCACTGTGTGAGATACATTCTTCATACATGCTGCTGACGACCAGGGATAGGTCCTGAAACTCGTATTCTTAATGGCACCAGTGACAGAAAGGACGGCCCAGCCTTGTCTCGCTCCAAAACACAGTAACCGTGACAAGCCCTAAAGACCAACATTAAACTTCCAGCCTTCACAATAAGGGCGCTGCACTCTGAAATAAGAGCGTCAATAAAATAGCTTATATAAGCATGTTTTCTTGAACATTTTCTGTGTATGTTATTTTGTTTTCAAATGACAATATGCTGTGTTTTGTATTAATATTGTTGAATTTATTACTTAACCTATTGTATTTGATGTGTTGGACTTTCACAATATTATGTCAGACCCACTCGACATCCATTGCTTTCGGTCTCCCCTAGAGGGGGGGGGGGGGGTTACCCACATATGCTGTCCTCTCCAAGGTTTCTCATAGTCATTCACATTGACGTCCCACTGGGGTGAGTTTTCCTTGCCCGTATGTGGGCTCTGTACCGAGGATGTCGTTGTGGCTTGTACAGCCCTTTGAGACACTTGTGATTTAGGGCTATATAAATAAACATTGATTGATTGATTGATTGATATTTACATTATTAAGATATTTAACTTACAATTCAGTTCAACTTGCATAGTGTCCGCCCTGAGATCGGTAGGTTGTGAGTTCAAACCCCGGCCGAGTCATACCATAGACTATAAAAATGGGACCCATTACCTCCCTGCTTGGCACTCAGCATCAAGGGTTGGAATTGGGGGTTAAATCACCAAAAATGATTCCCGGGCGCGGCACCGCTGCTGCCCACTGCTGCACACTGCTCCCCTCACCTCCCAGGGGGTGAACAAGGGGATGGGTCAAATGCAGAGGACAAATTTCACCACACCTAGTGTGTGTGTGACAATCATTGGTACTTTAACTTAACTTAACTTATATCACAAAATATTAAAAACATTTTTAAACAGAATTTCCATGTTTCACATTTTCTTTGTACAGGTCCCGGGCACCGGTTAAGCGCCGCACCAATTCAGAAGTACAAAATTGGTACCAGTATCGGCAACATTTTAAAAAAATACTCACATTACAATTTTCTTTTCACTCCTGTCACAAACTTCTCTATCATTTCGCCTCTGTTCGCTCTGTACACGTGTCCCTGTGTACTTACCATTACTACTGGGTAGACCAGGGAGCCTGTTGATTAGATTGCTGCCACCTAGCTGCAGGTGTGTGTATCGTTATAACAGGAATACTAGATTGTATACAAAAATTATGAAAATCTCCCCTGCCGCTCACGATTCACTATTTGAGAAACACTGGTATAGGCCATATTCAAGGCTCGCATATCGGTATTGTATCGGAAGTAAAAAGTTGTGTCAGGAGTCAGGACACCTCTAGTATTAAAATTGATTAGAAGAGCACAGGGATTTAAAAGTTTTGATATTGGATGGATGGATATTTTGTAAACAATAAGTCTGTTTTTGTCTCATTATTTTTACCCCTTTTAGTCACCGGATCAAACTGCAGGAATCGTCCAATCGACCTGGTTTTTGTCATTGACAGCTCCCGCAGTGTGCGGCCCGCTGAGTTTGAAAAGGCCAAGGAGTTCCTTATAAACATGGTGGACACCCTGGAGATCGGCTCAGATGCCACCCGTGTGGGCCTCGTCAATTATGCCAGCACAGTGAAAATCGAGTTTCACCTGAAGACCTATTTTGACAAGTATGCCCTAAAGCAAGCCCTGGCCCGCGTGCAGCCTCTAGCTTCAGGCACCATGACAGGCGTCGCCATTAAGGCCACTATGGACAAAGCGTTTGTCGCAGAGGCCGGAGCACGACCCAGCTCCATGAACATCGCCAAGGTAGCCATCATAGTGACTGATGGGAGACCCCAGGACCAAGTGGAAGAGGTATCTGCAGCAGCTCGGGCATCCGGCATTGAGATCTACGCAGTGGGAGTAGACAGAGCAGACTTGATGTCCCTCCGCCTCATGGCCAGCCAGCCTTTGGAAGATCATGTCTTCTATGTGGAGACATATGGGGTCATTGAGAAGCTCACTGCCAAATTTAGGGAAACTTTATGTGGTAAGGTTGATGATTTTAGACACAATATTGGGGGGGGGGGGGGGGGGGGGGGGAGATGATGCTTTGTTAAGTATATTGCGCTTGATCTAATGGGCAGCACAATATGAAAAATCCCCTGCATTGTAGAGTCAAATCTATTACTTTATTGATAATATTAACAAGGACAAGGTAACTCAAAATATACGCCATGTTCGGATACTTTGATGCTCTAATCTGTGCAGGAATTAAACCTTGCATGTTGCGTGTTCATAATCAGCCTTAACGGCTAATTCTGCAAGTCCAAATCTTTGTTTATATAAGGTTTTACTTCAATACAAATCTTTTATAAAATACCAAAGGTAATTTAAAGTAAATCCAGCTTTAAATGCATCATGTTTACCATTTACCACAAAGTCCTTTTAGAAACAAACGACAATGGCGATACGTTTGGATCCAAGTGCTCAGAGGAGCATTTCAATTTTTATTACAGATATAAAGAATACAAATCAGCAGAATTTTATTTGGAGGCTCTCCAACCTTATTACAATTTTTTTTCACACTTAATGTGAAATATTTTTTAAAATATTTTTTGGAAGCCTGTGTATCAATTGACAAAAACAACTGAAGTGCATGTCTATTGTATTTACAGTCATAACTAACAGTGATTAAGTAATACATCGCTCATTTGTACAGCTTATTAACTTACTAATAAAATGATAACCTAAGTGAATCAACTAGAGTTAAGCCAATGAGACTTTTTATTTTTAGGTTTGGATGGGTGTGCTCAAGGACACAACTGCCAGCAAGTTTGTGTTAACAATGGTAACTCCTACAACTGTCAGTGCTGGGCTGGCTATGTCTTGAACCCCGACAAGAGGACATGCTCACGTAAGAACTTTCACCTTTGAACATGTTTTCACACACACACACACACACACACACACACACACACACACACACACACACACACAATGTTTTATGTTTTATATTTCATTTGATCTAAAAGCTACACATAAACATACATACAGTATATGGTCTATTCATTTTGTTGACATTTGTTAACTGCTTGAAAAACTGGTCTCCATCATGAAAGTTCTGTATTTTCATTGGCATCACGGTTGTTTCCAAAGAGATTGTTAGACTTTGTTGTTCTTTTATAACACGCTATTTCTCCTCAGGTCGAGATGCATGTGCCCAGGGACATGAATGCCAACATATGTGTGTTAACACTGGTGACTCTTACGTATGCAAATGTGGAGTAGGCTATATCCTGAATGCAGATAAAAAAACATGCTCACGTAAGTACACAGATCTACTTTCCAATATATGCCTGAATATAATGTGCATGTTTGTGTATGCTTGTTCAGTGTTTACAAGAATATGACCCCTATGAATAGGTTAATAGCGTAATTACAATATAAATGCTTTGTAAAACCTTAATAAATATGCAATAACAAAGTTTTTAATAGTTTTACAAGGCATTTTACAGTTTTTGTGTACAGCACTAAATGAGCAAAAATACTTTAACGTTTTCAACAGCTGCCCTTTCCCTTCTTATGCAATGAATTATTTAATGCTACTGCGCAGGCTTTATTCCGGAAAACCTACCGAAATCACATAAAAAAACCTGTTGGCGTGATTATGAGAGGTTTTTATAAATATGAAGCAGAGTTACCCAAGTGGAGTAGAGAAGAGAAGAAAGCTTTTTTATTATTACCCAAGGTGTCAACCTTTTTCAGTGCAGGATACAAGTGGAGAGTAACACTTCTCACCTCAAATATGCGGGAATTAAAGCTGAGGGTCTGCTGGGTATGATGGAACTTGATAGACACTTTTTCTCGTTCAAAAACGGCCACGGTCAAGAGCTCTTTTTTTCCCACCAGTCACACACTTCCGACATTCGCAATGGTAGTGTTACTTGCCACATCCACGGTCCAACTGAGCTAACTAAAATAAGGCTCTCTAAAAAATTGCTTACACTTTAATAAATATTGATTAAAGTTCCAGTTACAGTAAACGGGTTAGGTTTAGTGATACTCATTGCGCAACTCGTCAAGCTTTTATGTGCAGCTCCCATGGTAGTTTCTAACAACATGCTAAATTACCAAGTAGTTTTTGTTATGTGGAGGGCCCCAAACGACTAGATACACCCCTTGAACTTGCCAAGTCTCTAGCAGGAATATTAGCACAGTTGCTGCATGCTAAGTGTTTGCGATACTGCAAATTTTGGTATCAATTTAATACCAAGTATATACAGGGAAAGCACTGCCCACAGCGGTACTTTTTGAAATTTTCAAAGATTATTATCGTGATTTTATTTTTTATTTTTTTTATTTGTCACGGTGGCCGACAGGGACAAACATGCAGCAATGTCCCAACGCTTTGAACACAAAAATGATCCTAAAACCACATGCAACGGGAAAATGCTGCAGATAAAAAATACTGTAATGACATAAAGGCTGCAGGATCAAAAACAAATGTAAAAGAAAAATTCCCAAAACACACACACAAGTTCACATAGACAAGTTAACAAAACTGAAGTTAGTCAAGCTACCAAGGGTACCAGATCTGAAGGATATCCCTCATTAACATGAGATATTTTAAAGTGTTATTGAGCAATCAAGTTTTACAATCAAGTTTTTAAACAAAGGTATATGTAAAAATACACCTTTCCATTCCGCCAACTTTCTTCTGGGCGACCCTCTCTTGTCTGACGGATATTCTTCAGGTATGTTATTGGCAGTATTCACTCACCTTGACTGTTTGTGCCTTGCTCGGGTGTCAGGTGTAATTGGGAACCTCTTACCTGGGGTCCTTCGGTCACAGGCTGCAATCTTACCCATTCATCCACAGCTGCCTCATTCTTGAAGATTCCTTTCTAAAAGACAAGAAGGCCATGGAGAGACATTGTGACTTTATCAAGTGAATATGGTGTCCTATTTCTGGGGTTTCCTAAAATTGTTCACATGACGGTTTACACTAATGTCTCATCACAGGTGCAGATGCATGTGCCAGTGGACATGAGTGCCAACACATTTGTATTGACAACGGAGACTCTTACATCTGCAAATGTCATCCAGGGTTTACATTGAACCCAGATAAGAAAACATGTTCACGTAAGATCCGCATCCCCCTGACAAAGTGTTGATTTGTACCTTGTGTCCGGGTAGAACTCTCAGAGTGGTGCATGTTTATGTTTGCAGGGTTAATAGCCGATGCATGTGCCAGGGGAAACGATTGCCAGCATATCTGTGTCAACAATGGAAACTCCTATTACTGCAGATGTCAAGTGGGATACGTACTAAATGTGGATCAGAAAACATGCTCACGTACGTACGGCTTCCTTTTTCAAAGTGAACATTTCCACTCATAATGCTTTCACACTTCACAGGATTCCTTGTCTCAGTCATTTAGAAGTAGGAGTGTTTTTTTTCCCAGGTGCGGATGCATGTGCTCTTGGACACAACTGTCAGCATACTTGCGTCAACAGCGGTGATTCGTACATTTGCAAGTGTCGAACTGGATATATTTTGAATGCAGATCAGAGAACATGCTCACGTACGTACTGCTTCCTTTTTCAAAATAAACCTGTCCACTCACGAAGTGCGGAAGTTTTCACACTTCACATTTCACACTTCACAGGATTCCCCGACTGAGTTATTTAGAAATTGGGATTTTTTTTTGCAGGTGCGGATGCATGTGCTCTTGGACACAACTGTCAGCACACTTGCGTCAACAGTGGTGATTCGTACATTTGCAAGTGTCGAACGGGATATATTTTGAATGCGGATCGGAGAACCTGCTCACGTACGTACTGCTTCCTTTTTCAAAATAAACCTGTCCACTCACGAAGTGTGGAAGCTTTCACACTTCACATTTCACACTTACAGGATTCCCCGACCCCGACTGAGTTATTTAGAATTTGGGAATTTTTTTTCCAGGTGTGGATGCATGTGCTCTTGGACACAACTGTCAGCATACTTGCGTCAACAGCGGTGATTCGTACATTTGCAAGTGTCGAACGGGATATATTTTGAATGCGGATCAAAGAACATGCTCACGTACGTATTGCTTCCTTTTTCAAAATAAACATGTCCACTCACAAAGTGTGGAAGCTTTCACACTTCACACTTCACAGGATTTCTTGACTGAGTTATTTAGAAGTTGGGATGTCTTTTTACAGGTGAGGATGCATGCGCTCTTGGACACAACTGCCAGCATACTTGCGTCAACAGCGGTGATTCGTACATTTGCAAGTGTCGAAGTGGATATATTTTGAATGCAGACCAAAGAACATGCTCACGTAAGCCACGTGTCTTGTTAAACAGTTAAGCAAACTGGGGAGAACGGAGGTTATTTGTCACACCTTTTTTCTTTAGTGTGAATTTCTCATCAACCAATCCAATGGGGATGATTGTCACAATGTTACTTTAATGGGAAACATTTTTATATCCATCCATTTTGTACCGCTTGTCCCTATTGGGGTGGCGGGGGGTGCTGGAGCCTATCTCAGCTGCATTCGGGCGGGAGGCGGGGTACACCCTGGACAAGTCGCAACCTCATCGCAGGGCCAACAGATAGACAGACACATTTTTTTTTTTTTAAATGCACTAAGACAGAAGAAGTTGAAATGCATTGACAAGTTGACAAATACATAATTTAATGCATCTTAACACAAAATGAGTAAGGAACAGGAAACACATTGTTGTGTGACATGTAAGAATATAAGAGTGTACGTGACGACCGATCCCGAATGAAATTTTCCTGCTCTCATCAAGGTTAAGGTTTTGTAAATTTCCACAATTGACCTGTGTGACTACTAACCTCGTTCTTCCTTACCGTAATCACTTTTTCCATTGGAAAAATTATAAATACAAAAAAAATGTTGTTCAGGGTCATACTTGCACAAGCAAAGTATTCCGTAACATTTTCAACATTAATAACTACACAAAAATAGACTAACTACTGTTAAATTATGATGTGAACTTAAAATGATAAAACTTGTTAAGTGACAAATGCATCAGTAGAGGAGAATATTGCCTGAAAAGAACGCAACCTTCGGGAAGACTTAATGCATTAATAACTGCCATAGAACAGTAAGACACTAATATATATATATATTATGCATATACAAACTCACCAATGTAATACACTCACCAGTGTTTCCCATACATTCATTTATTTGTAGTGGATTACCACAAATAAATTTGGCCTTACCTGTTCACCTGGCATTGGCCCTGCGATGAGGGGGCGACTTGTCCAGGGTGTACCCCGCCTTCCGCCCGATTGTAGCTGAGATAGGCTCCAGCGCCCCCCGCGACCCCGAAGGGAATAAGCGGTAGAAAATGGATGGATGTTCACCTGGCTTGCAACAGAATAATACGACGGCTATGTAATAATAATAATAATAATAATAATAATGAATTTGTATTGAATGAATTTGTAACGCACTTTACATTTGTTAAAATCTCAAAGTGCTACAAAGTGTAAAAAAAATAAAAAATAAAAAAAATAAAATAGAAAGTTACAATATATTATAGAAAATTAAAATAGAAATAAAAACATGAAAGCACTGGATAAAACAGATAGGCAAGCTGTGCATTTAAAAACAAGAAGGCAGAGAAATTAGATAAAAGCTGTGCTAAAAAGGTGGGTTTTTAGTCCCTTCTTAAAACGGTCGACCGACTGTGGTGCTCTAAGATGGTCGGGGAGAGCGTTCCAGAGTTCGGGTGCGGTCGAGCAGAAAGCCCGGCGGCCCATTGTTTGTTTGTCCTGATGGGTTTGAGGAGGTTGGTGTTTGAGGAGCAGAGGTCGTGGGTAGGAGGTTGAGGGGAAACTAGGTCCTTGAGGTAGGAGGGGGCGTTGCCGTAGATGCATTGATGTGTTAACAGGTTAATCTTGAATTTGGTCAGGGATGTCACTGGCTATTTAGCGAGTAATCGCTAGATGGGTTTTTTTTGTCAAAAAAGTGAGTAGTACTAGTAACAAATCTAGCGAAAACAATTTTGGGCGACTCTGACATGAAGGCCCAAATTGCTCTTCTCAACGAGCAGCAGGTGCTCCTGTGGGCTTATCCCCCATTTAAAAACGCTAACAAGTAGCGACATGAGAAAGTTCCTTTGTAATTCTGAACATGTTTGTTTGCTATTATTATTTTATATTATATTATATTATTTAATTATTTATAATTATGCAAAAAGTCCCGTGGGAAACACTGCTCACCCTCAACACTGCTCACATGCCACATGATGATTAACATGCAAAGAGTACTGATCGTTTGTCACTTTACATAAAGATTAGCTAATTTTCCTGCTGTTCTATAATTGTTAAGTGTATTGCCGGCTTGGCCATCTCGTACTGAGCAGCCAGTACAGAGATTTGTGCTATCTTTCTATGTTGCAGTTCTATTGTGGCTGTCATTATTATTTTTTTCCAAAGCCAAAGAAAAAGTAAAACACCTGGGTAGAGGTAAACCATTTCAATTCTCACAGAATATGTACAATTTTGCACAATAACCCCTAGATTTTTGTGCGATGTAAAAAACAGGAAATATTGGTCAGCTTACAATTTAAATGATTTTGTTGCTCTCGACTTTACAGTACATGTTCCACAATATGTTTATTATTGTGGTTGTAGTTAAAAATATTAGTAGAACTGTTTGTAATAGTTAATATTTCCAATATTTATTTCACAACTTTAGTTTGCTGAGAGACCAATTAATAGAAAACAGTTTAGTATGATGCAGTTTACTTTGTCAGTGTTCTCTGAAAGGTTGAACTGTACATTTCAAGTCAGAGAAACTTTATGAAATACAAATTTTTACATACAAATATCAATAATTTGGTATTTTCAAAGAGGTTAGTGTTAGGAGGTTGTTGTTTGATTTGTGGGCATATGGGTCGGTTATTTCATTATGTTCTTCTTTGTGCATTCTGCAGTTACGGACATGTGAGCGGTTTCCTTGTGGCCATGACTGCTGTGTCCAACGACTAGCTTAAATAAACCTCATGGTCATTTATGGAACCATTTATCACTTATCCATAAATGAATGGACTCCGTTCCTTTTGGTTGGATGCTTTGTTAAATTTAGGAATGAGTCAATCATTCTTTTTGTTGTTGCAATGACCATATTTCTTACACATCTGGTGCACTAAGCATATTGATCATATTATGCAATCATTTTGTAGACAAGTTGATCAACATGTATTTCCAAGCATATTTCTAATCTAATGTAAAACAAAATGATTGTCTCACCTAAATTAATCATTAATATGATTTTTAACACATGCACAAATTGAAGATCACTCCATATGTTTTACAGAGGCTTTAAATGAACATTGCTGTGATGCTCTACTGCAGGGGTCCCCAAACTTTTTGTCTCGAGGGCCACATATATAAATATATATTGTTGCCTTGTACCCCTCTTATCCCCACAATTTCCCCCTCCTTCTTCTTTTTTTTCTTCTTCTTAATATCCCCTCCTGCTCCGGTCCAGCTGCGCCTGACATTGAATATACCCAAACAATCAATGAAGTCAAATACAAATTTTTAAGGTACATTTTACAGAAGATATGGGAATCTACATCAACAATATGATTTGCCTGACCAGCTGGACAGGACAGATTTTTTAAAAACAAAACATTGGAATGTCCCGTCCACCGGATTGTGGATGTTGGCAGGCTGGTTGTAGTTTGGGGACCACTCTACTGCATTGAGTATATGATATAACATATTTTTTGCCTCATTCTTTCAGAGGAAATGAGAAGTGAAATAACTCAAGATGCCTGCAAGTGTGAAGCTCAGATTTTGTTCCAGAAAAACGTGCAGTCAACTATTCAAGCCTTGAGCAGAAGACATATCCTTTTGTTTCATACTGAGACCACAATTCAATTCACTTAAAACGAGAATTAATACTTTATAGCCTGATTAGCAGTGACGTGCGGTGAGGTTCATGGCTGGTGAGGCACTGACTTCATCACAGTCAGATTTACAAACATATGAACCCCAAAGAGTATCTTATTCACCATTTGATTGGCAGCAGTTAACGGGTTATGTTTAAAAGCTCATACCAGCATTCTTCCCTGCTTGGCACTCAGCATCAAGGGTTGGAGTTGGGGGGTTAAACCACCAAAAATGATTCCCGGGCGTGGCGCCGCTGCTGCTCACTGCTCCCCTCACCTCCCAGGGGGTGATCAAGGGGATGGGTCAAATGCAGAGGACAAATTTCACCACACCTAGTGTGTGTGTGTGACAATCATTGGTACTTTAACTTAACTTTAACTTTACACATACAAACTGTAGCACACAAAAAAGCACATTTAATTAAAAAAAACGTTATTATGGTCTTACCTTTACTTATAAATGAAGTCCATGCGCCGCTCCTTCTGAACAAAAGCATCGATAACTTGTTTATAGAAATCTTCCTTATCTTTCTTCAGTTTTAAAAGTCTCTCTGTCTCGATGGAGATCTTCCTTTAATTATTACCTCCTGCTTCGATTGAAAGTCCAGTTTAGAAAACTGTTTTATTTTAGATATGTAATCGTCCATGTTAAAAGTCCAGACGAGAGGAAAAAATCAACGATCGCTGCCGCTGCACTTGACTTGATAACTGTTGCTGCTTGTTGTCACTTATTCTGCAGCCGAGTAGTCGCAAGAATGATCCCTGGGATCACTAGCGCTCCCTACCACCAGGAGGCGGGATTACTGCGAGCCTCACCCAGTGCGTCTTCGCAGCCGTTTTATGATTGCTCAGCACAAGAAATACGTTACACACAAACAGTTGTTGACAAAATACACTGTACATTATATACCTCAGCTAACTAAACTATGGAAATGTATAATATAATTCATATAGCAATACGGTCTCACTGCACAGCAGGCCAGAAGTTAGCCGAGTCATTGCGCAATCCATGGTGAGGCTCAACTGGCTGGTGACTCACCGCAAGTCTCTTCTCAGTATTTGAATGGCAAATGTGAAAATTCAGCAATTTTGAATAAAAATAATCTAAAACTGGTGGAGTTAAATGGAAAATAACTTTATAGTATAATCACTGGATACATATAACAATTTAATATATTTTTTTTCTTTTTACATTTTTTTTCTTTCCATGATGGCACGTGAGGCCCCGCCTCACCTGCCTCCCCTGTCTGCACGTCACTGCTGATTATATACTGTACACGGTTATTTAATTTTCTGAGTCTATGGGTTGTAAGCGGAAGAAAAATCCCAGCTATTTACTGTATTTCTTTAACTGTTTGCCCACTTGATGATCTTTCAGACCGAGTCAACCAGATTGAGGACCAGCAACAGTACTAAGAGCAGTGCTGATGTCACCAGCCCATCACAGAATATGTATAGTTTAGATTTGTGACTTTACCGTGGAATTAAAAAACAAAATCCTATGTGTGGGACTCTAATAGCACTTTAGTTTAAAAAAAATTGTACTCTGACATGTTTACATTCCTCTTTTATAGACATATTCTTAGATCATTTGTTCTACACAATATTACAGTCTTTTTTCTGCAACAGTTTTAATAGTTGAAAAGAGTGGTTAGTCTGTATCTAAAGGTTGATTAGATGGTAGAGTGAAAATATGTATGAAATTCGTTACATCATCTCTGTTCTTGTATTTAACTAAATAATGTGTCTGAATTATAACAATATATGCTCAGCATATGTACAGTATTTTGTGTTGTGTCACTCAGCCATGGTACACACAAAAAAAAAGAATGGTTTGGTTGTCAGTAATTTCGTAATGATTCTTTGTAAACTGATGTCATATATAAGCTTATATTTTGGTGCTTTTGTTTGAAAATTTATGTATTTGTCCAAGCCGCATATTTTCTGTTGAACATTTTGTTGGTGCTTTCTGAATAAATAGTCTGAAACTATGAATCAATTTGTGTTTCTTGCAGCGTGTATCTCTGATGTGTCTTTTTAAGCCAGTTTAGCATCATAAACCCAATTTAACACTTCAGTCAGGCTAATAATCCAAAAATAGTTTATATAATGAAGAACACTGTTCATCCAGATTACATGCAGTATGTTTTTAGAATGTGTAATTCATATTTAGATTGGTCTAGTTAAGTGCTGAAACACCATCAATAAGCCTATTGAAAGTTCCACATTTTGGTAAAATAATATGTGACTCTATTGTTTGGCGTGTTAATGAAATCCAAGTGATTAAAACGAGGACAACAAAAATGCATTATGGAGGGCATTTGAAGAGCCCCCTTAATTCTGACAACATTGTGAAGTGAATTATATTTATATAGCACTTTTCTCTAGTGACTCAAAGCGCTTTATATAGTGAAACCCATTATCTAAGTTACATTTAAACCACTGTGTGTGTGGCACTGGGAGCAGGTGGGTGAAGTGTCTTGCCCAGGGACACAACAGCTGTGACGAGGATGGCAGATGCGGGAATTGGACCTAGAACCCACAAGTTGGTGGCACGGTCTCTCTACCAACCAAGCTACACCGCCCCATTGGCACTTAATTCATAGTTCTGGACCTAAATATTATGTCTACAGGTCAAATTCCACTCAAAATACACACAATATTGATATTAGTTTAGGTTTCCGCACATTTTGGAACGCTCATTCCCATCCATCCTTTTTCTACCGCTTGTCCCTCTCGGGGTTGCGGGGGGCCTGGAGCCTATCCCAGCTACAAGGCAGGGTACACCCTGGACAAGTTGGAAATGCCCACTTTTAGCTCCAAAATGTGTGCGGGCCTGCATCAGCCTGCTAACAGCAACTACAGAGGACTGGAGGCAATTTGATATAGCATATTATGTGTTTTAGTAGCTTCTTCTACCCGAATCGCGATATGGTCGCACAGAATTTCAAGGAACTGGCAAACATGTCTGCTAGATGCATTTCTGAAGGTTGTAGCAATACAACTAAAAAAAGGGTCAGCCTGCATCCATTACATTTCAATATAATGGGAATATGAGGAAAATATGGACCTCTCAAGTAAAATTGATTAACGCAAAAAGGGACGGGCCAAGCAAGAGCGATCATTTTAATGATTCTGACTTCATAGAAGAAGGGTTTTGGTCAGAGTTTGGACGAAAAAAATTTCAAAGACTTGAGCCAAATGCAAACCTGAAAATTAGGAGCACACTGAGGGAAGAAAGACTGAGTCCGAACATGTGTAAAAACGAAGAAAGAAGAATAGACCCGGTGTTCTGTCAAATTTCACTGCTTCCTCGATGATGATACCAGTAGCATAAAACAGTCACTAAAACGAAAATGTAAGCTACCATTGTTTCTGTCAATGTAAACTTCCTTATGCTATATTTGTCTAAGTGTCCGTTAATACACAATGTGAACGTTCTCACACTGTAATTGTCTACAGGTCAGAAAATACAATGAAAGAAACATATTTTAAAATGACTACTTACTTGTACATGAGGCATTTGAGGCAGCTGTTTCGATTAGCATTTTGTTTGAGGCAATTTTTTTTTTTTTAAATTGTGATTGTGCGTATGCGCATGCACACGCAGCAGCAGTTATTGAAGGAACACTCAAAAAACGAGAAAATAATAAGTTATTCTATTTTGTGTCCTCTTCTATGTTTTCCTCAAGATCCTTGGGGAATCCCCCAAAGAGCACTGTGAGCGCGACCGGGGCCCCATGCGAATTGCCCTCTCCCCCCTCATTTCAGGTACGATTGAAGTCCACGATAGGGGGCTAATTATGCCGTTTTTCAGCTTCTTTGTCAGGAGAAACCGACCGAATGCAAAACCTTTGACTTAGAATTTGAATCAGAGCTGTATTGCAAAGAAGCCACAGTTGTCCAAACTATAGTGTACAATTCAATAACGCATTATATTTCCAGATGTATTTTTTGCATACCATATCAGTTTTTAAGTAATCATGGACCAGGGTGACAAAAACATGTAAGTAAGTGACCAAAATAATAATTTTACATGCCTTTATCCACAATGTCTATGCGGGGAAATGGGTTCCAGTTCGGTACATCAGTGATTCGCAAACTGTGGTACGGGCTCCATCGAGTGGTACACCAAATAATCACTTGATTAAAGTAGTACATTTTAATATATTAAAACACAATGTTACTGATCAAACTGTGTGTAATGTTACAGTGGCCAAAAATATTAAATATACCTGTTAAATAAAACCTCTGCCTTGTTTTTAACCAATACTTAGGCCTACTACGGTACTGTATTTTAATGTTGGTCATTATGGTGGCACTTGGTGAAAAAAGTTTGAGAACCACTAAGGTAGATGATAGCATATCGAGACTGGTGATGGAAAAAGGGCGTTCCAAGTACAATTATTTATCTACCAATTACTCAAAAATGAATTGATATTTAGGGAAATGACTGCTAGATTCATTTTCAGAAGCAAAAAAAACATATAATCAAACAGTGGAGGCGTTGCGGAGATTTTTTAAAAATTACATTGCCTTCCTTCCTACAGTAGTTCCGCAAAACGAGCCGTTTGGAACATGCAAAATTGGTAACGTGCACAATTGGTAATGTCACAAATTGGGAAAACCATCAACGGATTATCCATATATGGCATAAAGGTACCCAGAGTACCTTGCGCGCGTCTGCCATTGTAGTCTGCAGTGGAGTCAATAAACTCCTTCTTTTTCGCTATCCTCTTGTTGTGGGGCAGACTGGCTCTACACGTGGACATGCATCTTCCGCTGTTGCCATTTCTAAAACAATGTAATGTATAGTTCTAACCTAAATCTGTCAGTTTACTGCATTTGGAAGTGCTAAAAACTAAAACAAGGTTGGCGTGTAGAGAACGCTGTTGAAGTGGAGGCACGTAAATCGATCCTGAAGAGTGTCAGGACTGGGACTATGGGTTGTTGTGTTTTCCCGGAATGCAACGGAAAGTTGGCGCGGGCAAGACGTGAATGTAAGTACATGATTTATTAAAACACTAACAAACTACAAAAAAAGGAAGCAAACAAAATGCGCGCACAATGGCGGAGAACAAATTTGACTAATGAAACAAAACTTGCACGAAAGCAGAAACTACGAACAATAAACAAAAACTTACTTGGCATGGAACATCATGAAAACTATGGCAGACAGGAATATGGATAGACAGGATGGATAGATAATGTCACCACCCCGAACAACAGAAACAGACAGGCTTAAAGGCCTACTGAAACCCACTACTACCGACCACGCAGTCTGATAGTTTATATATCAATGATGAAATCTTAACATTGCAACACATGCCAATACGACCGGGTTAACTTATAAAGTGCAATTTTAAATTTCCCGCGACACTTCCGGTTGCAAACGTCTAGATATGATGACGTATGCACGTGACGTCACGGAGAGAACGGAAGTATTCGGACCCCATTGGATCCAATACAAAAAAGCTCTGTTTTCATCCCAAAATTCCATAGTATTCTGGACATCTGTGTTGGTGAATGGAGACTGCAAAGAAGAAAGCTATAGGTGGGATCGGTGTATTAGCGGCGAACTACAGCAACACAACCAGGAGGACTTTGAGAAGGATAGCAGACGCGCTAGCCGCTGACCTCACCTTGACTTCCTCCGTCTCCGGGCTGCCGACCGCATCGGTGATCGGGTGAAGTCCTTTGTCGCTCCGTCGATCGCTGGAACGCAGGTGAGCACGGGTGTTGATGAGCAGATGAGGGCTGGCTGGCGTAGGTGGAGAGCTAATGTTTTTAGCATAGCTCTGTGAGGTCCCGTTGCTAAGTTAGCTTCAATGGCGCCGTTAGCAACAGCATTGTTAAGCTTCGACAGGCTGGAAAGCATTAACCGTGTATTTACATGTCCATGGTTTAATAGTATTGTTGATCTTCTGTCTATCCTTCCAGTCAGGGGTTTATTTATTTTGTTTCTATCTGCATTTGAGCCCGATGCTATCACGTTAGCTCCGTAGCTAAAGTGTTTCGCCGATTTATTGTCGTGGAGATAAAAGTCACTGTGAATGTCCATTTCGCGTTCTCGACTCTCATTTTCAAGAGGATATAGTATCCGAAGTGGTTTAGAATACAAATCCGTGATCCACAATAGAAAAAGGAGAAAGTGTGGAATCCAATGAGCCCTTGTACCTAAGTTACGGTCAGAGCGAAAAAAGATACGTCCTGCACTGCACGCTAGTCCTTCACTCTCACGTTCCTCATCCACAAATCTTTCATCTTCGCTCAAATTAATGGGGTAATCGTCGCTTTCTCGGTCCGAATCTCTCTCGCTGCATTGTAAACAATGGGAAAATGTGAGCAGCCCTTCCTCCTGTGACGTCACGCTACTTCCGTTATAAGCAAGGCTTTTTTTTTATCAGCGACCAAAAGTTGCGAACTTTATCGTCGTTGTTCTCTACTAAATCCTTTCAGCAAAAACATGGCAAATATCGCGAAATTATCAAGTATAACACATAGAATGGATCTGCTATCCCCGTTTAAATAAAAACAATTCATTTCAGTAGGCCTTTAAATAGCAGTGACATGATCAGTGGAAACAGGTGCGTGACATGACAGGTGAAAAGTAATGGGTTGCTATGGTGACAAAACAAACAAAAGTGCACAAAGAGTCCAAAAACAAAACCGAACATCACTAAAACAAAACATGATCACACAGACATGACAAAGAGACGGTCAGAAAAACATAATCTCTGCAGAATTTTGACCAAAGAACTACCATCTCATGTTATGTACACCACAAGGAAGTTTTTTAAATGTAGAAAAAATGTAAGATATGACCCCTTTAAAACAAAAAAGAAAGAAAGAAAATTGAGCAAAAAAGTCCGATGTTAATAGAAAAAAAACATGTTGATACAAATGACCAACAATACCGCACAGCGTTGTTCTTACTGTATAACCTTTTGCTTTAAAAAAAAAAATTTGGACACCGCTGCATTAAAACACGTGTGTTTAATGGGTTGATACAGTTAAAACTACAAGTACCAGCAACTTCTACCAGACTACAACTCCCAACGACACCCCAACAGCGTTCAGTTGTCACGGGCGACAGCAGTGAAGCTACATCCTCCATGATACATCTCGGGCGAAACGCTTCGAAACAGTTGAGTTGTAGCTTTTCCCCCTAAGACGTTAGCAATAACGTCATAAATAAAATCGGAAAAGCTGGTTGTATTTGTGTTTTTGCGACGGAAAACGCGGTTTTTGTTCGCAACTTGTTGCTTTGCGCGAGCTTAGCTAAGCTAGCTAGGTATTGGCTAAACAGTTACAACCAGTAAATGGGTCGCACGAAGTGAGATAAATGAATAGGTCATTTTTGACTAACCTTCTTTATAAACGTACTCTTAAATGTTCTGCAGCCTCCACAATCATGTTTCCTATTAAATGACGAAATATCTAATTATTTTGCGCCAGTGCTCCCAATGCTAACCATTTTCACAATTTGTTACGAACTGTTTATTGTGTATTTACCCCACTCTGCCTCTTATTTCATGTCATTTATGTCTTAAGGACGCCATGTTTATCTACCTCAGCAAAAAGGTGAGCACTTTACTAAATTACATCGTACATTGACTATTTCAGGAAAAATGATTTTCCTCTGTCTTTTAGATGGCCAGCCCCAACAGTACTCCCTTAAAATGTATCTCCTGGAACAAAGACCAAGGCCTTATTGCCTATGGAGGGGATGATGGTCTCTTAAAAGTGCTAAAACTTGAAATTCAGACAGGTACGTTCACAATGTGGAGACAACAACCATAATTAGACCCTCTTTGCTGCTTGACTGGGTATAGTATGTTATGGCATGGTTTATTTGTTTAGACATGTTTAACAAGTTACAATAGGGAATATCATGCGGTTATGTTTATATGATTTAACAAAATGGCAGTGTACTGTATATCTTGTGCAGTGTTAAAGCACCAGTAGAGTGGAAAAAACAAGTTGACTTTATATGCTAAAATGTGTTTTAATTGTATCCATTAAACCACATCCAATTGTATTTACAATCCGCAAAATATGTGACATTTCTGTCTAAGCATCACAAAATGTCACAAGTCCGTCAGCCATTTTGAATATTCAGCTCCGAATGTCTTCTGTAATTTACGTAGATTGACGTCACTGGAGGAACAGTTCTGCACTCTGACCATAGTATCAGATCAGTCATACTGGAAATATGCAAAAAAACCTGAGAGCTATGTGCTGTCTATCATTTATAATCCCTACAGAAGACATGAACACCTGTTTTTCTTTTTTTATGCATTCTAAGTCGTAAATAAATAAATACATAAGAAGGCCGCGAACAATGGAGTCAATGAGGTTCCTCTATTCCGCCCACAAAACGCTCTAAATAACCATCCAAAACCCGCCAACAATACTCTATCATATCGTATCATATCATATTGTATCATATCATATCGTAACCTGAATATTAACCAAATATTAGCGATGTTATTATTATAAGCGCTAACACAGACAAACTATTTTTCAGCGGCAGATTGAAAACACACAGCTAAGTAGCCATCTTTTGCTTTACTGTGATCTGGCCGCAATGTCCTGCTGCTCCTGCATCATCGCGTCTCGGCTTTTCAAAGTTATTCTAGATTATAAATCATGCCTCTCATCTGGATATTAGGAGGATTTAGCCATAAATCTAGAAGTTGTTCACCTGTGACATTCAATTTATACCCAGTGATGGAGACAAACACACACAACCGAAGACAGTGTCTGCAGGGAGACTTTTCATGATTAATTCTTCATTTAAAGTCGTCATCAAAGTAAGAGCCGACATTGTACAGTAAGCGATCGTTTTATTATGTTTGTAGTTTGTATTTCTTGTTTAGCTAAGCAATACTGCTACATGATGCTTAGTGTTTCACTAAAGCTGGATCTGTTAAACATAGCTTCTAAAACTTGTACCTCATCCTCCTTATATTCAGGATCAAAAATATCATAATTTTTCAAAAAAATATCGTTGTTGGCTTTCAAAAAGTCTGCATGATTTGCATTGTTGTTGGTGGGAAGGGATCAATGGTTCCTACCTCTACATCACGGATCACGTGACTAGCTAGCTCATTATCTCTTAAAATGGCTCGGGAATCTCCGTGGGATTGATACTATTTTTATCAAATCTATTTACTCGCAAACTTTGTAAGTCTTTCAGTGCCATAAATCAGATATATATGATAATAGCTTCAATATAGAGGCAACTTGTTTGTCCACTCTACTGGTATTTTAAGTTAGAGGGGAAAAAAATAATGTTAAAAATAAAAATTGCAATCAATTGTTAATAATAGATAGAAATATATAAGTTAGATTAAGTGGGGATACTAATTAAATATAAGTAATGCAGTGACATAAAATAGATGTATTAATGTAGAATGTTTTTCTGACTTATTTGCACATTTCATTAGTTTAGCTGGCTATAATTTAAGTAATATAGTATTATTCCCGTTCAATGAATGAAACATCTTGCTTAATATTGTTGAATTTTGCATAATCGCTGTTATTGTTTTAGCATTGATCATCTTCTCTATAGTTCCTCATTCCCCCGAGCCTACATATAACATGATGTAGATTCTAGGATTGTGCCTCAAATTTTCCCTACTTCCAAAGTATCATGCTTTCAATGTCAGCCTTACCTTTTTTCAGATGCTCATTGTAGACGTTCGTTCCTTTCAGCTTACTTTGCTGCTCCGGCAATGCCACCTTGTTTTTTTTATTTTTAGGGCAACTTTATGAAGATGACCAGTGTGTTGTTATTCCTGCTAGACATTGGAATGCAGACTGTATCTCTATGTCGTTGACCTCCACATCCCCCCACTTTGATTGCAGAAAGTTGTCCGTCTGTTGCTTTATTGAAGCAATATAATTGTTTTCTCTTGTCAGCTGCCCTGGCAAACGACCTGCATATGAGGTGGAGCCCATTCACAATCACATTGTTCATTCATTGCTATACAATGCTATTATTTTCCTTATCTTGCCAGATAATATTCAAGACAGTGATGTCAACAAACAGATCTGTAATTATGGTTGAGATGTGTGTCCCGTACAAGTGCCAAAAGAATCCAAAGCAGTACAGAGATCTTTTTTAGTCTGTCGTCATAGGACGTGACATCACTTGCTCTTGTAACTCAATAAGTATAGTTAATTCGTTAGTTTACCCGCTTCCAATTACATGAGCAGTCTTTTTGGAAGGTTTATTTAACAGAGAAAGACAGAATATCAACCACAAATGCGTCCTGTGACATCCATCATGTTAGCATGTAGAGTCTTGGATGAAAATATCCTGGCCCCCGTCAGACCTGAACTGGGTTATTGGTTAGTTGGTATTCCAACATGACAATGACTCAAAACATGTGGTCAAGGCATCAAAGGAGTAGTTCAAGAAGAAACAGATTAAGAGTCCAATCTTTGGACCTTAATCCCATTAAAATCTTTAGCAGGAGCTGAAACTTGGACATTGAAAAGTTTCTGTAAAGAGGAGAGGACTAAAATCCCTCCTGATATGCATGGTGACCAGTACAAGAAAACATCTAAAAAAGTACTTCAAATGAAATTATTATTTCACTTACCGGTAATTTACAAAGTAAATGTATTGTATACCTCTTTCTTAAGCCTGACAGCAAAGTCACTTTGTTCAGTTTACTTCTCACTTGCGTGGAATACATAGATTTCTAAAAAGTGTTTAAGATTATTTGAAACCGTTAAGTAAGATCCTTGTGATTGAGCATTTCCAAAACAATAGTTCACACAGTGTGTAAGAAATCTTTTAAAACTCGAACCCAAAAGGATTTTGGCGCTTTCCTGGTACCTGTGTATCAGACCCTTTAAGTAGAACTGAACTGGTACCACCTTGTCCACTTCAAGCTGGAGGAACAATAAAGAAACAGTAAAAAGGCTGTGGTTACATCTACTCACAAACTGTATTACCTCAAAGCTACTGTTCAGTCAGACTTGTTTTAAATTTCACCTCGCCGAAAGTCGGCTCTCTTTTACTGTGCTTTCTCAACAGATGAAGCCAAACTCAAAGGTGCTGTGCCCAGTAATTTGTCAATTAACCAGACACTGGGGGGACACAGTGGTGAGTTACCTACTACAGCAGTTAGTGACATGTATTGTTCACTTACTGTAAATGGGAGCTGCTTTTATTTTGCCTTTAATTCACAATCCTTATGTAAGACAAGCAAACATATGTTTTTCTCATTTTATGCTTTCTAATTAGTAAATAAATGCCAGCAAAAAGTCTGCTTACAATGGAGCAAATGGGAGTCGCTCTATTCTGCCTTAAGCGCTTAAAAAACATCCAAACACTTCCATCAACGTTATGTAGTAACAGGGACATTCATAATAACAATTAATATTTACGTATTTTGCTCATTTTAAGCATACAGCGGCGCATTAATGTCATAGATTTATCACAACATTCACTTTTTCCTTCTACTACAACACAGTACAACTCATGCAGACATCATGAGAGCAAACAAACATATTTAAACATTACTTACTAAACAATGTCTGCTCTCACTGGGATGTTAATATATTCCTGTTTAAATAATGAATAACTGTAATACTTGCAAAGGGTTAATAAAAAGGGTTGGTGCAAACCACTGTCTTTCTTGCCATCTCCAGGTCTAAGTTGGCTATCAGCGTTTACCAACTTCTCAGTTGATGTCAACATCATTTTACTATCAGGGTGAGAGGCATAATTTATCATCTAAAATAAACTTTCACAAGCTCAGAGGCAAGAAAGCGGCTCATCAGCTGATTATGTCAATACAGCAGCATAATTAAGTTGCCTGGTTAATATTCAGGTCACAAAATGTTAATGGAGGATTGTTGGCACTTTTTGGATGGTTATTTATTGGGTTTTATGGTCGGAATAAACGCGATAGGTGTAATGATGGCGCCATTGTGGGATGGCGTGGCGAGGTGGTTAGAGCAGCCGTGCCAGAAACTTGAGTGTTTCAGGTTCGCTCCCCGCCTCTTGCAATCCAAATCACTGCCGTTGTGTCCTTGGGCAAGACACTTCACTCTTTCCCCCAGTGCAGTCTACCCCAGCTGTGGCTACAAATGCAGATTACCACCACCGAAGTGTGAATGTGGAGTGAATGATAGGTTCTCACTTCTCTGTGAGCACTTTGAGTATCTGGTTGATAGAAAAGCGCTATATAAATCTAATCCATTATTATTATTATTATTAATGACGTCATGGCCACCATTGGCTCCCTTGTAAGGGGACTTTTTTTTAACGAGTTAGGATGCATTACATAAAAAGACAAATGTGCTATTGTCTTTCATAAGGATTGTGAATTATAGGCAAAATTCTCAAAAAATGCAATTTCCCTTTAAAGAGAAATCAGGCACCAGCAAACAAGAATAAGACACCATGTAAACATTGCCACACTTCCAGGTGCAGTACAAGTGGTTACATGGAACGAACAATATGAAAAACTGACAAGCAGCGACCAGAACGGACTCATCATTGTATGGATGCTCCACAAAGGTGTTTGCAGCCTCTGACTATTATCCGATTACCATCTTGTATTAAGTGTTGCTTCAGTAAATGTTGTTCTTCCTTTTTGAAGGTACGTGGTACGAGGAGATGATAAACAACAGGAACAAGTCTGTTGTGAGGAGCATGAGTTGGAATGCTGACGGCCAAAAGATATGCATTGTGTATGAAGATGGTGCAGTCATTGTTGGATCTGTCGATGGTAACTAATTTCATAACTGAAATATAATTAGTCAGGATTATAACATTTTCCCATTTAGCTTAGTACAAAATCCAATCTTATTCCTTGAGAAGAACTGCTTTGTTCACACACTTGTGGGAGTGGATATAAGTTTGGATAAAGGTTTTTTTTTTCTTCGAGGTAACCGGATTTGGGGAAAGGAGCTGAAGGGAAATCAGCTGGCTCATGTGGCATGGTCTCCAGACAGCAAAATCCTGCTTTTTGGCATGGCCAATGGAGAAGTGCAAATCTTTGATAATCATGGCAATTTCATAGTGAGTATTTGCATATTCTAAACTTGATTAAAAAAGATTAATCAAGGTAAAACATGTTTTACACCTCGGTTGTCTTAGAGTCTTTATGGCAACAGACTGACTCTCAAATGTTTTTACTGCATCCAGTAGATGGAATCTTTGTGGTGGAGACAGTTTTTTCACATGGTCTTGTGATTCCAGCTCACAAGTTAACACAAGAGGAAGAGACAAACAACATATTGCACTGCAGTCTGATTGATGGAGGCTCCAACCATAAGATTACAAAAATAGTCAACTGTAATAAATATAACCCAACTTAGTCTTGATACTAGTCATAATATATTAATAATACAATATAATGTCTGTGTCCCGGCACAATGCTAGAACATTTTAGCCTTTCTACCTCATTCTAAACATAATACAGTTTATGGTCCTGTATTGAGTTTACAGAAAAGGCTTACTGTTGCATACATAACACCATACAAAGAAACCGTTTACACACGCAGTTTAAAGTGTGTTGTACCACTGAACAGGTTCTGTGCCTTTGCTTAATGGCACTTGAACAGTGCAGGTGATCACTTCAAAAACAGTTGCAATATCCAAAAGTGTTTTGTCTCCATTTGTTTGTGATGTGCATTCTGCATTCTGTTACAGATGAAACTGACCATCAGCTGCCTAACTAATTTGTCTGGAGCTGTCAGGATTGCTGGTATTCACTGGTATGCAGGAACAGGCGGTTACATAGAACCTGACTGCCCGTGTCTTGCTATTTGTTTTCAAAATGGAAGATGTCAAATTATGCGTTACGAGACCGATGAAAGTAAGGCAGAATTTTTATTCCCCAGTTTACCCTCAAACTTCCGACATGTTTACTGAAAGCACTGAGCTATATTGCATTTCATCCGCAGACCCAGTATGCATTGACACCTCAATGAATGTCGTCAGTATTCAGTGGAACCATTGTGGTAGTGTGATAGCGGTGGCTGGTTCCCTCAGACCATCAAATTCAGATGTAGAAATCAATGTGGTGCAGTTCTACACGCCATTTGGAGAGGTGAGGGTGATGTTTTCTTTTGCATATGTTTGGGTCAACTAACTACTGTAATGCCAATGCAATACAACACAGGTTAGCTTTTCTATTGTCATTTTGGTGGGCGGGGTTAAGGGGGAGGAGTATATTTATAGCTGGGATTCACTTAATTAATTCACATATATATATATATATATATATATATATATATATATATATATATATATATATATATATATATATATATAAAATAAATACTTGAATTTCAGTGTTCATTTATTTACACATATACACACATAACACTCCTCTCTACTCATTGTTGTATTTGAAAGTGCAATGCTTTGCAGTCAGTCTTTGAAGGAGCATAGGTATGTGCAGTGTAATATTCTGGGTTGGAGTCAATAACCAGGCGAGGTGATGAAGTTACGTCTCTTTACTTCATACTTCAGAACCAAAAAGTAACTTTTTGGTTGGCCAACGGTTTGCGTTGTATTGCGCACCCTGACGGCAAGTGTGGGAGTCGGTTCTGAAGTAAGAAGTAAAGAGCGGAGGTGACGACAGGCTGTCCTCACTCAGGTCCGCATGGACCTGGAGGAGGCGTGTCTTAAGTCCGGCTGGAAATCGGGAGTTATTCGGGAGAATTGTTGTCCCAGGAGATTTTTGGGAGAGGCACGGAAATTCGGGAGTCTCCCGTAAAATTCGGGAGGGTTGGCAAGTATGCTCCGGAGTATAAGTCGCACCGGCCGAAAATGCATAATAAAGAAGGAAAAAAACATATATAAGTCGCACTGGAGTACAAGTCGCATTTTTGGGGGAAATTTATTTGATAAAACCCAACACCAAGAATAGACATTTGAAAGGCAATTTAAAATAAATAAAGAATAGTGAACAACAGGCTGAATAAGTGTACGTTATATGACGCATAAATAACCAACTGAGAACGTGCCTGGTATGTTAATGTAACATATTATGGTAAGAGTCATTCAAATAACTATAACATATAGAACATGATATACGTTTACCAAACAATCTGTCACTCCTAATCGCTAAATCCCATGAAATCTTATACGTCTACTCTCTTATGTGAATGAGCTAAATAATATTATTTTATATTAATGGTAATGTGTTAATAATTTCACACATAAGTCGCTCCTGAGTATAAGTCGCACCCGCGGCCAAACTATGAAAAAAACTGCGATTTATAGTCCGAAAAATACGGTATATCATTCATCTCATTAAGTGAATCATAACTGACTTAACTATTTATGAAGCAAACTGTTGGATTTAGAATCAATTGATGTAAATTGTCCACAAATGGAGAGCAGGAAGTGGCCATATGTGTTAGTAATTGCTAAGAAGTAGAAAAGGGTTAGGATTAAAAAACTTTGCTTCTTCCCACTCCTTTTCGGACAAGTTGCAAAGAAAAATTAAAACATTTACAAGATGTGATGTATCATATTGAAACTGTGTACATGTTCGAAATAAACTTCAACTAACCAACACATTTGATTGATGGCATTTTTCATCAATCAAATGTGATGTTCTCCACTACCTTTTTTATTAGAGGGCTAAACTTCTCACTCATGGTACCTTGTACGCTTAAAACCACTGTGTTTGACCCACGGCCTTTTGGCACATTTTTACTTACACGTTCTGTAAGTATTCTAGACGCCAGACCGGCTTCTTTGCCAATTTCTAATAAGCTTCCTTTATGTAGCAATAGCTGAAGTAGCCTAGGGAGGGGCAAACCGGCTTCAAGATGCTTCAGTATATTTTTGATCATCCAAAAAATGGATTACTACCCAAGCATTATTACAGATTGCAGAACATTAGACATCTTAGCTTCCTCTTCTTAATCATTATTGGACGATGACAATGCTTGATTTTTTTTTCAATGAACCTTGACATTTATTGTAGCTCTAAAGCACTCTTTACCTTCTTTCTACCTGTGATATGTGTGTTAATACCTCAGTGGAAAAGAGAATTGCAGTATCAATTCAATCCTGTTCGACCCTTTTTACACAGCACTTGAGAACCTTGAAAGTTCCTGGGAAGCAGATGACAGGACTTGCCTGGGAAGGTGGAGGTTTGCGTATCAGCTTGGCTGTCGACTCCTACATTTATTTTGCCAAAATCATACCAGATTACAAGGTAAATGGCAAAGGTAGTCTGTTTAAAAACAGACTAATAGCCAGCAGGAAATATTAAGGCAAGTTACACATCCTTCCAGTGATGATTCAGAAACTTCAAACTATTTTGTGCTTCTTACCAGTGGGGATACTGTTGCAGCACAGTGGTGTACGCTTTCACTAAGCCAGAGCGCCAAGATTATTGTGTGATCTTCTGGGATACTAAAAACAACGAAAAGTTTGTCAAGTATGTGAAGAGCCTCATGTCAATTACGACTTCAGGGGACTTCTGTACTTTGGCTAGTAAGGCTGATGACACCCAGCCTCAGGTATGACCAAATTCATAAGTCTATTTTAGTCTTGTTTTTGTAGTACTTTTGTTGTATCTTTTTGAAAGAAGCACAGTACATACATGGTATATACTTTGGTTGCTTTTTCGCATTCCTTGCAGGGAAATGCTGAGTTAGAGTCTGGGAGTCATGCAAAGGTAACGGCATGCTAAATACAACCGCACATACTTCAGTAATGAATACATGTTCAAATGAAGAATGTTCAATGAATATCAATTCATGCCTGTGTTTCAGTATGTCCTCATTCTGTGCAACTCAATTGGTACTCCACTGGACTCAAAGTACATCGACATAAGTGAGTTACAACTAACTGTTTTAATTGGTTATTTATCCATTAGTTTTTGATCCAACAAACAGAATGGACCAAGATGTTGATGAATGACTTCAAGCCAATGTTTGAACTCACACCTTGTGGATAGAGAAATGGTGGTCGGCGCTCTGTCTCCTGCTGCCCGCAGTAACAACTCCCACTGACTCACAGCATTCTGTAGCCTATAGACAGTGAGCTGTGGGTGTCTTCATATATCACAAATATTCAGCATTCCGTTTCAGTGTGGTAGAGCCAAGTGTTTACTGAGGAGGCAGAGCCAAGATAGTTCAGTCTACAGATTTGAAAAACTGTCATCTAAAATAGGCTCCAAGTATTGTAGCTTTTAAATAACAGGAGAATTGGGTCAATAGTCATAAAGGAATCACCTTTTTCTTGACTTTTTTTGTTGTTTTGGTATTTTTTTCACGGTATTTTGTGCTCAGATATACAGCTTTATTTAGGGGGAACATTTACTATATCTAACCTACCAAATTAAATCTTCCATTTCTGTAATTGTTTAGGTCCTCTGTTTGTCACCATGACCAGAACACATGTGATCACTGCATCTAAAGAAGCGTTCTACTTGTGGCAGTACAGAGTGGCAAATAAATTAACTGCATTGGAGATTAACCAAGTAACCAAAACAAAGAAGGAGGGAAGAGAAAGGTGAGTTTTATTTTTGTATTTCTTTTTTTTGGGGGGGCGCATAGTGGAAGTGAATCTTAACAGGATGACAACAGGTTTCTCCAATGTGCTTGTGCCAAGACTAACAGTACACATCAAGCTGGTCATGGAAAGTTACAGTCAGGCAAGATAACCACAGGCCAAAAGTCAGTGTCTGAAATTTGAATGAAATTCATTCATCTGCATTTACTGCCACTGAGGCTCCAGACTGGCACCTATTCTGCCAGTGCTAAAATAGCACCTGCACCAAAAGTCACCTCAGTTCAACCGTCTGATTTGTTCTAATGTACTCTCACTTTGTGTCTTTTTAGGGTGTATCACATTGACTGCAGTCCAACTGGAGTCAATGAGAATGGAACAGACTTCACAAATGCCTTCACAGTAAGTGACATTGTGCCTCGTTCACCAACAATTCTTGTTCTTTGGGCTAATGCTCCCTTTTTACAATATTTGAACACTGAATATAGATGTTTTTTTATTAACTTATTAGTTGCATATGTTTATGCATAAACAACATATCAAAAGCATTTAAGTTGTCCGCTTATCTTTTATTTTTAAGGCAACAAGAGATCCTATCTGTTGTATTACAGCCACAGATAAAACATTAGTTGTGGTATGTACATCTTTGCTTTTACTTCAATTAGATTTTTTAGTCATGCAATTAAAGAAGATAAGTACATTGTGGTTTGTGTGTGTTTTCAGGGCCGGGAATCGGGTATCCTCCACAGATACAGCCTGCCAAATGTTGTTCTCATACAGAGATACACAATGAACAGAGCCCACCATCTCTCTTTAAACTGTAACTCCAGGCAAGCTCGGATCGTTGCTATTTTGCGTATTGACTGTGCCACAGTGCTGTAACCTATTTGGTCAAAATTTATTTTTGGATGTTTCATTCAATATTTCTTTCAGTCGTCTGGCCATTATTGACATCTCAGGTGTGCTGACTTTGTTGGACATAGAAGTTCATTCATCCTCAGGTGACACCGCGGGCAGTCAGGCTTTTATAGGGGATTCATCAAAGCTTGAACGTAAGGATGTTTGGGACATGAAGTGGGCAAAGGACAACCCTGATCTGTTCTGCATGATGGAGAAAACAAGGATGTATGTCTTCAGGAATCTAGACCCCGAAGTGAGTGATTTACTTCTTTTGTGTCAGCTGCATCAATTTACTACCGCTACTTTCACCAAAGTCTGCAATCTCAAAGCAGATGTAGAAAATCTAATATAATATATATCAGCAGTAAAATCATGTTCATCTGTGAGTAGTTGAGAGTTTATGTCAAAGCATAATTCCTTTGCTCAATGTCGTCTTGGAAATAGGAACCCATACAAACATCAGGATATATATGCAACTTTGAAGACCTTGAAATCAAATCTGTCCTGCTTGATGAAATCATGAAGGTATTGTTTTGCTGCTTAAATTTCACAAAGCAGAAAGGTTTACAATTATTAAATTATCCATGTTGACATGTCTCCCCTTTTAGGCTAGACCGTAATATGTGTGGTTAGAGCTAATGATGTAGACTACGTAATGATAGATAATTGAGATGTGTGCTGCTCTGTGAACGGCATTTTCTTACAGGACCCAGAGAGGCCTAATAAAGACAACCTGATCAACTTTGAAATCCGTTCCTTGAGAGACAGCCGTGCTCTCATTGAAAAAGTGGGAATCCCAGACGCTTCACAGTTCATTGAGGACAATCCCCATCCGAGACTTTGGTAAATGCACATACATGGTTTTATGTTGTGTTCCCACCATACTACAGTATTCAGCCCTGCTAATATCAGTTTTACTCCTCCGTTTATTCTCAACCCATCAGGCGACTGCTCGCTGAGGCAGCCCTCCAAAAACTGGATTTAAGGACCGCTGAGCAGGCATTTGTCCGCTGCAAAGACAACCAGGGCATAGAGTTTGTCAAGCGTCTGGGAAACTTGCAGAGCGAGCCCATGAAGCAGGCAGAGGTGGCAGCCTACTTTAGCAGGTTTGAAGAAGCCGAGCGGATGTACTTGGACATGGACCGCAGGTATGTTGAACTACCTTGTTTTGAACAAGATTTTGCTTTTGTCATTTTAATGAAATGGTCATATGTTTTTTAGGGACCTCGCCATTAGCCTTCGAATGAAGCTTGGAGACTGGTTCCGGGTGCTCCAGCTACTTAAAACTGGCTCTGGGGACTGTGATGATGCTTTACTGGAGCAGGCTTACAATGCAATAGGAGACTACTTTGCTGACAGACAGAAGTGGTATTGGCAATTTTAATGGATTAATGGTTGATTGCATATACTTCATATACAATCTTACAGGGTGTTGAATAATACATACAGTTTTCTTATATAGTCATTAGTTGCAGGCTTAATATGTCAAGCTTCTGAGCTTAAATGTTGCATTTCCTAATATTTAGCGCATTTAATCTAGTGAGATAATCAAGCAAAGATCATCAAAATTTTCTTGAGTCCTAATCAAAACTGAGTGTTGTTATTTTTGTAAAGGCAACATTTTTGATACAGTTCTTTCTTCAAAATCCGTAAGATTTACCACATCGGATATTTTTTTATTTAGCATATTCTACAAAATGTTTGACCCCACCGGAACCAATTAACAGCGATAAACGAGGGATGACTGTATTATTTTGTAGCTTTTACAGCAACAAGATAATAATGACCTTTTCAGTCTGTTCAAAGGCATTTTTTTGTTTGCAGGGTCAATGCGGTGCAATACTACCATCAGGGCCGCCACCAAGAGAAGCTGGCAGAATGTTATTACATGTTGGAGGACTATGACAATCTTGAGAAGCTGACCAACTCACTCCCAGAAAACCACACACTTTTGCCAGTAAGCTAAATGTCGAGTAGTAACTTCTAACCCTAATCCAAGTCTCCAAATGTCTGGTAGCAAGTGGAGTATCAGGAATTGCAGTACCTACCTCCTGACGTTTCCCACCACTGTGCTATAGGAGATTGGCCAGATGTTTACTACTGTGGGCATGTGCGAACAGGCTGTGAATGCCTACCTTAAATGCAACCAACCCAAAGCGGCTGTTGACACGTGTGTCCATTTGAACCAGGTGAGAGTTTTTTGATATCTCAGTAGCCACTGTGGCACCTTGCGGTCCTCCCACCTGTGTCCACCACATGAGTGATATTTAGCTTGGCCGTGTGAGTACGGCTCTTGTACTTAGCCGTCACAATGAAAATGTAAAGAAGACGTGTCACTAACTCAAAGATGTGTGTTCAGATTAAATAACTTGGATTTTTACTATAAAAACAAAAATAAAATGTGTTCTCCCCATCTTCATTCCAGTATCATGTACCACAGATAATGGTGTTATCTTACCTAAATTGTATATATTTTGTCTATTTCTTTCACCTCAGTGGAACAAAGCCGTGGAACTTGCCAGGACGCACAACATGAAGGAGATAAAACCTCTTCTTTCCAAGTATGCATCACATCTCCTTGAGAAGAACAACATTTTGGAGGCGGTGGAATTGTATCAGAAGGCTCACCATTTTCTTGATGCTGCCAAACTCATATTTAAGGTATACTAAATTACTCATATTATTGGTAATTTACACCACTACCCATTTTTATGTTTTTACAAAACAATGTGCATGTATATGTTTTATTACATATATGTTATTACGTCCATCCATCCCTATATTTTCTACCACTTGTCCTTTTTTGGAGTTGCGGGGGGTGCTGGAGCCGTGTTTTGTATAAATATTAAAATTGTCGCATTGGTGTTAAACTGGTGTCTAATGTTGAGACAAATCTCACTGTATGATTTTAGTACAATTATTCTGGTAAGCAGCTATGACACTACACCAATGTGATCTGAAATAAAAGTATAATTAAATACTAAATGGCTCATGGTAATATTATTTTAATTTAAAGAACCCACAAATATCCTTGTCCCAAAAATGTATGCATGCGTTTGTATGTGTTTTGTAGTATATTAGTTTGTGTGCCTTATTGTCCCCAGTGCTGAGATTGTTTGTAGTGACAGTTCAGTGTCTCCCACATAACTGTCATTTACAGGAGTTGGCGCAGATGTCGTCATCCAATTTGTGTATTTGCCATGTTGCATAAAACGCAAAACAACTGAACTTTTTAGGTGGTTGTTAAGAAATATGTGCTTTCATTTTAATCTCCAAAAGTGTCCAATCAGACCACACAATCTAAGACGCTCTGAATAGTCACTAAATTGGCAACACGGATCCATCCTGCTACGTCTTCTTCTCGGGCAGAACAGGGGCCTCATGTATTAAGACTTGCGTGGATTTCCTACTAAAAACGGTGTCAGCTCAAATACAGAAAACGTACGCACAAACTAATTCAGATGTAGTAAAGTGTGTGCACGCATTAACCCAAACAAATTTTTTTAGTGTATCCTATCAACGTGGAATTGAGTGCACATGTTGGCAGCCACTCCCTGTCCACGCCCCTTTATAAATACACAAATCATATTTAAATTAGCCATATACCTGAGATTTCCCATTCCGCATCGGAAACACAAATATAATGAGCAAGACAGCAAAAAGGAACGTTTCTGCTTCTTGCAGGAGTGTAAAAATGTACTCTATTCCAATATTGTTGTAATTTAGTGCAACAGTGCATGTGCTGGGGTAAAGGTGTGGTTTAGTATTTCATACTTTATGCACAGGTTTTTAACATTAATACACTTTTCTCACAGACTTTATCAGGGGTTGGTTTGAAAGATCTTAAGATGGAGTTTAACTAAAAAAAAACAGTGACTAACTTTAACTACGAGTCGGGACGGGATATAACATTTGGGGGGCACATATGCGCAATGAGCAACTGGCTGTTGCTTCAAATTGTGCTTTAATACCAATACCAGGCAGCCTGTTCTGCTGCCTGGTATTGGTATTTGATGTACCTTGATAAAATGCCGATAATTGAATGTGTTTGTTGCACCACTTTGCTTATGCTTTTATGTCTGTTTGTGTAACTGGACACACAGGCGTGTGTTAATTATTCATATATCTCTGATGTGCTCATCAATCATTCTGAGGAATAATTGTTTGACATTGCTTTATTTAAACAGTCTCCCAGGCATCACTCCCAAGTGTCGCCAAAATATCCACATCATGTAGAAATGTGCGTACCCCAACCATGAAGTTGGCGTGCATCACAGCACATTCCATGTTCAGTTCACTCGTCAATCAAATCAATCAATCAAACTTTATTTATAAAGCATTTTTTGTACATAAAAGAAATGCAACGCAAAGTGCTTTACAAAGTTAAAAACAATACCCCTGTGACCCATATCCCCCATTATCACATACGTATGCACGGATACAGAAGCAAAACACAAACACACACACACACACACACACACACACACACACACACACACACACACACACACACACACACACACACACACACGCAGCTACTGTATGTGGACAAATGATTGCATGAATGAGTACAGAGGAGACATGTGAGTAAACACTATCACAGGAGCCATCTGCACCAGGAGGTCATCAGACCATGGCCACCAGGACACTAACACAAAAGCGCCCCCACAAGCACGGCCGATAACCTCTGAGGTTATCATTACTCTTGATATATCTCAACTTTGCTAGGAAAAAGTGCGTACGCCAGGTTTTTGTGCATACGCTTGCTCAATACACGATGGTCCTGGGCCCTCATTTCTAAAGGTTGTTATGCAGGGGTTAAATGTGTGAACGCAAATTTCACTGCAAACTTTGTTTTTACAGAAAGATTCTACGCATAAAAAGCTGCACATTACTACGCACTCTTTCAGCCATGCGTGAAGCTCATGCTAAGTTTTTCCAGTTTTTCCTCCAAAAAATAACCTTTTTACGGTGCTCAATTTAATAAATACAATCTCTAATCTATAATAATCTGCAAATGTCGCCTTCATTTTTGTAGACGTCTCCATCTTGCTTCATTGACAGTCCAACAGCATATTTATGAGCTATTTAGCATTGAAGATCTATAGATGATAGTGGAAGAACACTGGGATGAAGATCTTGTGCTCAATTCATCACACTTTTTTTTAACAACATAACTGATTACTGCAGACTTCAAGAGAGCCAACAAACATAATAAAACATCACTTTCTCTACAAGGTCTGCTGTCATTAAGATGCAGACTTCTAGGACGTTCATATATTCCCATTTGGATAAAGAATCACTCATAATCCTTGCGAAGAAAAGGGGGGTGGTGCCAAGCGTCTTATTGTGTCGTTCTCGCCATTTCCGAGTCTAATTTGACTGTCCAAGTGTACAAGCATGTCAGAGTACGTCCTCAGCCTTCTTCTATCCAGGTGGAATGCATGATTTATGATCTACAATAAACTTCCAGGGATCAAGGAAGCGAGAAAACAACCGACCACTCGATGTTAACATAGACACACAATCCTGTGATCACGGCGCCGCTACAAGTAGTTTGTCTGTGTTAGCTTTTATAATAATAACAATATAACTAATACTTGGTTAATATTCAAGTCAGTATTGTTCGCGTTTTTTGAATGGTTATCGGATTTTATGGGCGGAATAGAGGACATCCCTTTGGCTACGCATTATTTACCAGTTAAAATGCATTTTTAAAAATCCATTCCGTCGTCATGTCTTTCATAATGATTGTAAAGGATAGGCAACATTCCAAAGAAGTGCAATTCCCCTTTAAGTGCAGTCTTTTACTCAAATAATTATTTGCAGTGTATGCACATTTCACCACTGCTGACACACATTTTTTGTCCAGCAACAATCTTTATAAACGAGGCCTCAAGTGCTTTTAAAAAGCAAAGTTACGATGCCATCTTGTGTGCGTAGTTGTAATGACACAAGACACTATAATCCATCCATCCATTTTCTACCGCTTGTCCCTTTCGGGGTCGCGGGGGATGCTGGAGCCTATCTCAGCTGCATTCGGGCGGAAGGCGGGTTACACCCTGGACAAGTTGCCACCTCATTACAGGGCCAACACAGATAGACAACATTCACACACTAGGGCCAATTTAGTGTTTGTTGCCAATCAACCTATTCCCAGGTGCATGTTTTTGGAGGTGGGAGGAAGCCGGAGTACCCGGAGGGAACCCACGCAGTCACAGGGAGAACATGCAAAGTCCTCAGCCCAGGGACCGAACCCAGGACCTTCGTATTGTGAGGCACATACACTAACCCCTGTGCCACGGTAGCACTGCCCCAATTGTGGGGGTCCAAATGTATTTGTAAGGCGCTCATTTTTATTTATTTTTGGTAACATTTTGAAGTGGTGATAAAATCTCCCCGACTATGACAAAGAAAATGTTCATACATTCCGAACATGTTTCATTGACTGGCGTGTTGGTCATGAATAAAGAAAAAGCCTGGACAGTAGGTAGGCCCAGACACACGAGGACACAGTCATGTGTTTGCAGTTAAATGTGTTTGTGTGAGGATTAGAATGTGAGATTCATGGCCACTGTTTCCAGATAGCAGATGAGGAGGCCAGAAAAAGGACTCGGCCGCAGAGGGTGAAGAAGCTTTACGTGCTGGCTGCTCGACTTGTAGAAAATCACCATGAGCAGAAGAAGACGTCACAGCAGAGTAAAACAAAAGGGAAGAAATCCGAGGTAGGCAATTTGTGATATTTTTTAGAAATATTATTTATAAAATGGTAAAACAAATGTGTTCCTTTTTTCATTTAAACTTTTGATGTTATTAGGCAACATTTGCACTTGCTGGACTGCTGGAGGAAGACGCAACGTCCTCTGACAATCGTGTTCTGGACAACGCGTGGCGAGGAGCGGAGGCGTATCACTTCTTCCTGCTCGCTCAAAAGCAGCTTTATGAAGGTTACGCAGAGAACGCCATGCACACAGGTAGACCACAAACACCAGACAGAATAAGATTTGGATCTGATCACAGGAGAATTGTGCTCTCTTTTTCCTGAAACACTCCCAGCTGATCAAAAGTGGACTTAAATACAAAAATTATACTTCAGTTTAGTTCAACAATTTATTTAAAACTCAACAAACCATTTACAAATTTTGAACAAAAAAAGCATCTTCAATACAATATTTTCGTTTACAATTAAAAAAAGACATGTTGTTTGTCCAAAAAGGAGCAGGAAGAAGCACAAGTTTATATTGTCCTGCCCCATGACTCAGACTATTTTAATCTATACATTATCACCTGACTAGTATTTTAATACAACAGCATACATAATTAACTTCATTCACCTATAATCACAATAATAAACCCACTCCTCATTTCATCAAATGTAGTTTGTATAACAACATAAACCTTTAAGATATGTTATGTTTCCTTTGTTGTCCTTTTTTGTATTTCTTTATAAATTGCCTTCAACTTCTTGTTTATGTATTGCTTTAGACATATCTAATTGTCTCACCTGCTTTTTTCAAATTCTGAGTCATTATACTCTCAGGTAAAAGTATTTGTTTGTACACGTCCCAAGTGATGTAATAAGGCAGTGGTTCTCAAAAGGTCTCTAACTAGTGGTATGCCAAAATCACGTAATTAAATATTATTTCCACCCAAGTGCAGCTGGGCAGCTCCATTTTGTATAACAATATACAAGTATAATAACATGTAAATACAATATCATATAAATAAATAAATAAATAAATAAATGGGTTATACTTGTATAGCGCTTTTCTACCTTCAAGGTACTCAAAGCGCTTTGACAGTATTTCCACATTTACCCATTCACACACACATTCACACACTGATGGCAGGAGCTGCCATGCAAGGCGCTAACCAGCAGCCATCAGAGGCAAAGGGTGAAGTGTCTTGCCCAAGGACACAACGGACGTGACTAGGAAGGTAGAAGGTGGGAATTGAACCCCAGTAACCAGCAACACTCCGATTGCCGGCACAGCCACTCTACCAACTTCGCCACGCCGTCCCTATATCATGTTGCATAGATCATTTACTAATAAATACTTTCAATTCATGATCTTCTTTCTTTGAATAAGACCGCTAAACTCAAATTATTCAGTATTATCATCATATTCCTTTGTACAAAATTACCTAAACGCCTGATACTATACTGGGGAAACACTGTATTAAATGTTTAATAATAAGCTTTCTTGCATGATTAATCTAATCAGTAGTGTTGATCTGATACCCTGAAAATCACCTATCACTAAGACTTGACAAAGAGATTTATAAATCGATTTTTGACAGACATGAGACAAGCATGTTTACGAAGTTAGCCTGAGGTGCTGATCCCATATAAATACGGTGACATAATCGTATTTTCTGGTGTGTTTGAAGCCCTTCACCTCCGCGAGTATGATGACATCATCCCCGCAGTGGAGATCTACTCTCTTCTAGCCATCTGCTCAGCAGCCAGCAGGGCGTTCGGCACGTGCTCGCAGGCCTTCATCAAGCTGGAGTCTCTGGAGAGTCTGGACCAGGAGCAGCGGCTGCTCTATGAAGATCTGGCCTTGGAGATCTTTACCAAACACACACCAAAAAACAGCCGCAAACTGGAGCGAGACGCTGCATCTGAGGGGTGAGAAAGCAAAGAGAGTTAGTAAGATTAAATGTCTATGGAGGAAATGCTTTGATAATGCAAACACACTTACATTACCAAGGTATATTTAGTCTGAAATACATGACACAACTTTAAATTAAAACATTTGTATCTCTTAAATGGACCCTCAGATTTATCTTAAATTGTCACTCACTTCTTTCTTTTTCTCTTTTAGAGTGGCAGAAAAGTTACCCACCTGCATCGTGACAGGTCTGCCCATCCAGGACTACCACTTTTGGATGTGCAGCGAGTGCAAGCACTGTGCTCAAAGCCAGGAGATCAGCAAATATAACTACTGCCCACTTTGTCACAGCCGTGTAGGCTGAATATCGTTTCTTATAAATTCTGTTTATTTTTCTGTATATAATTCAGTATATTTTTGTACAACATGCATTATATCACATAAACAACCAATTCACATTAAGCACTCACAAAAAAGGGCATAGAGCAATTTTTCTGCTCAAAAGGGAATCTATAAGCAGATTAAAATTCCAATAACCAGTCCCAATTTTCACACTTTAGACAGTTTTTCAATGTAAGAAGTTACTGTCATATCCAGTACGGCTTGCTACAAGAGAGGTTGTTTTTTCTCCTTATTCATGAGCTTAACTAGTGTAGCTACAAATAAAGAAGAAAACCTAGTTCTTCTTCCAAAAAGGACAACAAAGGATTTACTTTTCCCCCCAACAGTACAGTTGCTCTGTTCTTTCAACACTTTTTTGTACATTTCAGTCAAATTCAATCAATCCTTTCAGGACCTGATGTACAGGATAAATTAAATGACTCATTTTGAGAAACAATTTGCAGTAATGGCGATATTTTTGCCGTAATTCAAGTTAAATTGTGTTTTATTTGATCATATTTACATAAACTGTACATTATTTTTCAATAGGTAGTGTGTGTTAAGACAATTTAATGTTGGTGTGAATTACTTGATTGTAAATTACTTTTTGTAGGTTTTTCGTATAGAAAATAAAAGGTCATATTTAGATGCAATTGAAGTCATTATTTATTTTTTTCGCAGATAATTTTATTTTGAATGGTTTTAGATGCTCCCAAGATGCTTTACATCAGGGGTCACCAACCTTTTTGAAACCAAGGGCTACTTCTTGGGTACTGATTAATGCGAAGGGCTACCAGTTAGATACACACTTAAATAAATTGCCAGAAGTAGCCAATTTGCTCAATTTACCTTTAACTCTGTTATTATTAATAATTAATGATATTTATCTTTGTGGAAACACTGATCATCTTAATGATTTCTCACAATAAATATATATAGAAACAGATAAATATCAATATGCAACACTTTATTTTTATATTTTCTCTAAGTGCACATTTTTCAAATTGAACATTTTCAAATGATCACTTCTAAGACAGTCTTGTGAAATCACAATATCCCATTTTAACTAGCTAGCCACTAACATTTTTTTTAACAAATCATGAATTACTTTGCACCATGTTTGTACAAATAATAACTCATGTAAAATACAAAAGTAAACTCTCAAATTTTTAAATCATGTCACACTTTGAACTGGACACCAAATCTGTTATCTGTTTCTTTGTCAGTTAGTGGGAAGCCTGGCATTGCATGCTGTTAACTAGTGTGTTGTACTCTGGTGTGTAACTTGACACTGCAACTCTGAGTGAGTCTTGCAGATGTGCATCAGTGAGGCGTGTTCTGTGTTTGTTCTTGATGAAGTTCATGTCAGAAAAGGCTGATTCACAAAGATAAGATTTTTCCTCATTGTTTGCGGAACCTTCTTAATCTTTTGGACATATTTTCACAGCAATCTGGCCTTAAGCTTAATTATGATAAATGTAAAATGTTAAGGATCGTAAATCTAAAGGGAACGTCCTTTCGAATGGAATGCAAAGTGCCTGTTTTGTGGACAGATGGACCAGTTAACATACTTGGTGTTGTTGTCCCAGAAAATCTGGAAGATGTAGGCTCAGTAAATTATGATAATCGACTAAGAAAGCTGGACAAAATTATGCAATTATGGAAAGGGAAATCCCTAACCTTGTATGGTAAAATGTCTATTGCCAACTCGTTAATTATTCCTCAATTTATTTATTTGTTTTTGTCATTACCAGCTCCATCACAAAACTTTTTTAAGATTTATGAGCGGAGGGTCTTCGATTTTGTCTGGAACGGCAAACCAGAAAAGATTAAAAGAAAGGTTTTGTACAAAGAGTATGAATATGGGGGCCTGAAACTTCTCAACCTTGAAGCTATGTGTCTGTCTTTAAAAGCATCAATTGTTCCAAAGATGTATTTAAACATTGAGTGGTACACAAATGTCCTGTTGGACAAAAAACATGTACTGTATCAAAAGAAATTGTATCCTTTTTTACAAGTGATCCCCTCCCAGAGAGTCTGCTGGGAAACATGGCAGGGTTCATAAAGGAAACAATCCACTCATAGTGGTGTTTTCAATTTTATGTGCCAGAAAAAAGAGACGATATTTTGCAGCAGTTAATATGGATGAACTCTAATATTGTAATAGATGGAAAGCCTTTCTTTTGGAAAAATATGTTTGAAAGATGAATCATTTTTGTCAATGATATTATCAATGAGAATGGTAAAATTATGAAGTATGATGAATTTAGAGCTATGTATGGTGATGCTTGCTCAAGCTTTTCATTTTATCAACTAACTGGAGTAATTGGGAAAAGATGGAAACAAATAATTAATTATGGAACTACTAAATTATTAGTTTGTAAACCTCTAATAAGAAATTCTAGTTGGCAAAAAGGAACTAAAATAAATAGAAAAATATATAATTTTTATTTAATAAAGAAATCTTTGAAGGCTGCCTCATACAACACAAATGGAAAATGGGAGGACTTTTTTGACTGCCCGTTGCCATGGGATGCCATATTCAAACTAATCTATAAAACCACTATCGATGTGCAAAATCGTTATTTTCAAATTAAAATTATTTATAACTTCTTACCCACAGGGAAAATGTTAAAATTATGGAATATGACAGAGTCAGATGATTGCCGATTTTGTTGTCAGGAGCCTGAATGCACCCTGCATTTGTTTTGGTATTGTCATATTGTGTCTTTGTTTTGGGTGGAAGTTGAAAAAATGTGTTTAAGGATTGGTTTGTTTATGAAGCTTAATGTGGTTTCTGTTATTTTAGGAGAGTTCATTGACAATCATGATTTAGTCAATTTAATTATAGTACTCGGTAAAATGTTTATTTTTAAGGCCAAAAACAGATATTCACTTATTATTACTTTCTTTAAAACATTTATTCAGTATTTTCTAACTTTAGAAAGTTACATGGTTGAAAACGATAATGATGCCAAAAAACATTAAAAAAAAGATGAGAAGTCCTCAAAGGCTTATTTTGAAAGTATAATTATGTTTATAGATTATATGATATCTGTTGTTGTGTTCCCTAATTTGAGTGACCTGGACATAATCTGGACTGTACATAAATGCTTATTTTGAAAATTTAATTTTGTTTATAAATTATATGCAATCTGTTGTGTTCCCTAATTTTTTTCTGTGTACATGAATGAAGGTGTGTGTTGCTGAGTCCGACTTGGACATTATCTGGACTGGGCCTGGTTTAAAAAACCCTTTAAACAAATCTAATTTCATTGACAACCTGGTCTGTTGAAGATAAGGCCCTTCTTTAAAAAATAAAATAAGATAAATAAATAAAAAACATTTTCTTGGATGAAAAAGAAAGTAAAACAATATAAAAATAATTACATAAAAAATAGTAATTAATGAAAATGTTAGTGGACCAGCAGCCTATACAATCATGTGTGCTTCAGGGACTGTGTCCCTTGCAGATGTGTTGTCTATGTTGTGGGAACCAGAATATTGGTAGCAGAAAGAAATAACCCCTTTTGTGTGAGTGGGTGTGGATGAGTGTGCATGGGGGAGGTTGTTTGGGTTGATGCACTGATTGAAAGTGTATCTTGTGTTTTTTCTATGTAGATTTAATTAAAAAAAAATTTAAAAAAATTTTTTTTTTTTAGAACAGGCCCGCGGGCGACTCATCTGGTCCTTACGGGCGACCTGGTGCCCGCGGGCACCGCGTTGGTGACCCCTGCTTTACATGAATGCCACACCATGTGGAGGTGCTGTCATGCCAAATTTCTTCCCTCTACAAAAACCTTCCCTCCCCCATTTACTTCCATGGTCATGTTTCCTCACAGCGATCGATAGCACTTCGGCTTTGACTGCCCGTCGCTGGAAGGATACTTTGTCTTTGACAGCTGCTGGAATCTGAAGAAATCGATTATTGTTTTTTTTTGTACAGGCACGAAACAGGACAGTCGCGTGCAGGTTAAGGACCCCCGGCAACTTTGTGATTTTATTGGACGCAGCCCCGGAAGTAAATGGGGGAGGGAAGGTTTTTGTAGAGGGAAGAAATTTGGCGTGACAGCGCCTCCCAGGATGCTCCTTGTCCGCCATCTGCTGGCAACAAACTATTTGTTCAATTATAAATGCAGCACATTTCAAATTCTAGTATGTAAATTTGGTAAAGGTCTCCAGTATATTACCTTAGAGTATCACAAAGTCACCGTGTCTCTTTTATTGTTATCAGAAAAAGGTGCATTATTTTAGATTGAAAAAAGCCTGTTGAACTGAAGTGCATCAAATGGAGTTGCTGTTAATATAGTGCTTCTCATTTAATTGAATAAACACATACACACTATATGAACAACACTTGTATTAATATTAGTGTTGGTGTACTTAATGAAATGACCAACGACTTAATATATTTTGCATTTATCTTCAATCGTATGTTGAAAGTACAACATGTGTTGAACGTGAAACAAAATACATGACATACTACGTATGTGCAATAACATGTACATGTTATTGCACAGTTGGTGCAGGCTGCTGTGCGTCGTGCGTAAAGGTAGTCTTGCACGTTGCCTCCCTGCAGTGTAGCCGGCTGGACACTGCAGTCCACCTGCAACACCTCAGGTAAGATGCGCCTCTCTCTACCACGTCCATGACAAGAGGATCTTATAAGATGGTTTTCATTTGCATAATTTTGAACTCAATTACGTACACATAGCATTGATTTAAAGAGTCATGATAGGAGCCACGTACCCCTTATTTGTGTTTGCACACATTCTGTCTGTTACTGTCATCCATCCACCAGTTTTAGGAGCATGCGTGTGTCAAATGTGATCTTGGTGCCAACATTCACTGTAAATCTGCAATTTGACCGCTTTTACCGCACCTAATTTAATCCCAGTAAAGATTAATGTTCTTCCGTTGGGAAAGTGTACATCTTGAACTGTCTGTTCCCCGCACTTTGTTGACACACAATAAAATATATACTAGTGCTGTCAAACGAACACATTTCTGAATTAGATTAATCACAAATTGCTGGGGATTAATTACAATTAAATATTCATTTTAATCTATATCAATCGTGTTTGAAATTGCATGCGCTAAGACAGGGGTCGGCAACCCGCGGCTCTAGAGCCGCATGCGGCTCTTTAGCGCCGCCCTAGTGGCTCTCTGAAGCTTTTTCAAAAATGTATGAAAAATGGAAAAAGATGAGGGGAAAAAAAAAAAGTTTTTGTTTTAATATGGTTTCTGTAGGAGGACAAACATGACACTAATTGTTATAAAGCACACTGTTTATATTAAACATGCTTCACTGATTCGAGTATTTGGCGAGCGCCGTTTTGTCCTACTAATTTTGGCGGTCCTTGAACTCACCGTAGTGTATAACTTTCTCCGACTTTTTAGGACGTGTTTTATGCCACTTCTTTTTCTGTCTCATTTTGTCCCCCAAACCTTTAACGTTGTGCGTGAATACACAAAGGTGAGTTTTGTTGATGTTATTGACTTGTGTGGAGTGCTAATCAGACATATTTGGTCACTGCATGACTTGCAAGCTAATCGATGCTAACATGCTATTTAGGCTAGCTCAGGGGTCGGCAACCCAAAATGTTGAAAGAGCCATATTGGAGCAAAAATACAAAAAACAAATCTGTCTGGAGCCGCAAAAAATTAAAAGCCATATTACATACAGATAGTGTGTCATGAGATATGAATTGAATTAAGAGGACTTAAAGGAAACTAAATGAGCTCAAATATACGTACAAATGAGGCATAATGATGCAATATGTACATATAGCTAGCCTAAATAGCATGTTAGCATCGATTAGCTTGCAGTCATGCAGTGACCAAATATGCCTGATTAGCACTCCACACAAGTCAATAACATCAACAAAACTCACCTTTGTGCATTCACGCACAACATTAAAAGTGTGGTGGACAATATGAGACAGAAAAAGAAGTGGCATAAAACACGTCCTAGGAAGTCGGAGACAGTTATATATGTAAACAAAATACGGTGAGTTCAAGGACCGCCAAAATGAGTAGGACAAAACGGCGCTCGCCAAATACTGGAATCAGTGAAGCATGTTTAATATAAACAGTGTGCTTTATAACAATTAGGGAGGTTTGTGTCATGTTTGTCCTCCTACAGAAACCATATTAAAACCCAAAATATTTTTTTTCCCGTCATCTTTTTCCATTTTTCACACATTTTTGAAAAAGCTCCAGAGAGCCACTAGGGCGGCGCTAAAGAGCCGCATGCGGCTCTAGAGCCGCGGGTTGCCGACCCCCGGGCTAGCTATATGTACATATTGCATCATTATGCCTCATTTGTAGCTATATTTGAGCTCATTTAGTTTCCTTTAAGTCATCTCAATTCAATGTGTATCTCATGACACACTATCTGTATGTAATATCTTCTAATTTGTTGCGGCTCCAGACAGATTTGTTTTTGTATTTTTGCTCCAATATGGCTCTTTCAACATTTTGGGTTGCCGACCCCTGCGCTAAGAGAACAAAGGACATATGCACTTAATGTGTTGATTAAACACCTTTAGCATCATGTTTTGGGGCATTAAAGTGATTTTTTTTATGATGGAAGTGCTTTGGTGAAGAAAAAAAAGGCCTGCAACACTGTCATGTTTTTTAATGGTACTGAAGTTTCCCATAGAGAGTTAACGTGGATCGGCCAAAGTGTTTGCATAGGTCCAAGTTCCTCTGCACTGTACACAAGAAGCACTTATGCTGTTTTCCATTCGTACTGGGAAGTCAAAATTTCCAACTCAGAAAGTCGGAGAATTCTCACCTCCACTGAGTTTGTTTCAAAGATGGCTGCTCTGGATGTAAACAATGATATCTGCTTCTAGTTAGTTGTAGTAAATCAGCATGCATATACAATGTATTGTTGTACGTTTATTTATGGTAACGTCACTGTAGGTAGTGTAAACTACTTTATTTCATGTGCTATATGTGATGGGCCAGCTACTTGGAAAATGTAGTATAGCTACAAGTTACTCTTCATTAAATGTAGCTAAGCTACAGTAGAAGCTATCCCCACAGAATTGTAGCAAGATACACGGCAAAACAATAACAATACTGAAATAAACTGCAACAAAAAACAGTGCAATACATTTTCATAACATGGTCACTGTTGCCTAGTTTCTCTTGTTATATTCTTATTTTTACTGTTATATTTTTATTCTTATTGTTGCTTTTTATTTTTATTCTTATTGTAATATTTTCTATTTTATTTCCATTTATACCCCCATTATTTACTTTTTAAATTTGATCTCAATTCTGTACACTGCTGCTGGAATTTTAATTTTCCTGACAGAACATGTACAGGATCGGATTGTATGACACACACACACATTACTAACTTGTGTGTGTGTGTGTGTATCCAGGCGAAAAACCCTCTTGAGATTTCCATCCAGCTTGTATTCCATCATGATGTATGGACAGATCCTTCACCCTCCCCCTCGTGAGGACCGCTTCATCGTCGTCAACGTTGGAGGTTTTAAGCAAAAACTGGACCACAACGTTCTCAACCGCTTCCCTCAGACCCGCCTGGCTCGTCTTTTGTGCTGCAACTCCAGAGAAGCCGTCCTGGAGCTTTGCGATGACTTCATCCCCGCAGAAATGGAGTATTATTTTGACCGTAATCCACTTTTTTTCGGTTACATTCTGAACTTCTACCTGACAGGTAAAATGCACCTGGTGGATGGTTTGTGCGTGGTGTCCTTCTCCCAAGAGATCGAGTATTGGGGTATCAAGGAGTGCCACCTAGACTTGTGCTGTAGTGGTTCATTCCAAGACCTCCTGGGTGAAGCCGATGACCTGGGCGAGGACACACTCACAGAAGATCTGTCTGCTGTGGACCAGGAAGTCGATCTGTTTGACGGCACCTGCTGTGCAAATGTGCGTCGGAATGTTTGGATCCGCCTTGAGAATCCGTCGTACTCGACTTCAGCCAAAGCCATGGCCGTTGCATCCATGAGTGTGGTCCTGGTGTCCATCGTGGCCATGTGTGTCCATAGCATGCCAGACTTCCAGCAGGTGGACCACAACAACAAACAGCTTGAAGACCCAGTGCTGAATTTCTTTGAAAGCCTCTGCGTCCTCCTGTTTTCTGTAGAATTTATTCTTCGTCTAGTCGTCGCTCCATCAGCCAGGAACTTTTTACGCAGCCCTCTCAATGTCATCGACTTGATGTCAATCATGCCGTTCTACGTGACTTTGGCTTGTGATGTTGGTCTGGTGGATAAAGGTGAGGACTCAGAGTTGGAGAAGGTGGGCAAAGTGATGCAGATCCTAAAGTTGATGCGAGTCTTCCGCATCTTAAAGCTGGCTCGCCACTCGGCTGGCCTGCGCTCTCTGGGGGCCACGCTGAGACACAGCAGTCGGGAAGTCGGTCTCCTGGTGCTTTTCTTGTTTGTGGGCATCTCCATGTTCTCTGCACTCATGTACTTTGTTGAGAAGGAGTCCCTGGAGTCAGAGCTGCAGACGATCCCTATTGGCTGGTGGTGGGCCACCATTAGCATGACCACCGTGGGCTACGGGGACACTTTTCCCGTTACTCTCGCTGGAAAGCTGGTAGGAACTTTGTGTATTCTCTCTGGGCTGCTTATGGTGGCTTTGCCCATCACCAACATCTTCAATAAGTTCACCAACTTCTACCAGAAACACAATAAAATGGAGCAGATGAAAGCACAAACATTATCCAGTGAGTGAAAGAATGTTCCCTATCCTGCTGGACGGACATTTTAGTTATCACACAATTAGCAGGTGATTATTGAACATGAGCAGGGATGAAGATGGATTTTAGAACAGTGGAACCTCGATTTACGAACCTAATTGGTTCTTGAACATGGTTCATAAATACAAACGTTTGTGTATGAAAGCAAATGTATACATAATAAACAATGTAAACATAAATAATGGGTTCCAGCCTCAACAAAAGTCCATATTTAAGAAAAAGTTTGTGTTTTTTCAACGTAATATAAAGCGCTGTACAGTACTGTACATCAAACAAACATGACATGGGGGTGATGGAGCAACTTTCTATTTACTGTAATTTTCTGACTTTATGGCTGAGATAGGCTCCAGCACCCCCCGCGACCCCGAAGGGAATAAGCGGTAGAAAATGGATGGATGGATGGATGGATATGGCACACTTACAAGGTTGTGCTTACCGACCTCGAAGCAATTTTATTTGGTACATGGAGTAATGATAAGTGTGACCAGTAGGTGGCAGTCACATATAAGAGATACATGTGGACTGCAAGTTGGCGCCTGTTCAATAAATTACCCTAGCGAGTACTCGTCACAAACAACACCAAAACTTTGATGCTTCATTGAGAATATGGAACATTACACATGGCGCTCAATAATTTGTCAAAATGTTTTAGTACGATTTTGGTAAGCTCCAGTAAAATGGATTGTCGTAGGATTACGGTTACCGTAGTCAGACGTACTGTGCTTCAGCATACGGGTGTTATTATGGTTTGTATAAGGACCTCAAAATGCACCTAGTTGGAGACATATTATCTGGCCTTTTGTTTCACAATATTACCCAAAACCAACGTTCCTTGCCTATTGTTACCTGCTGATGTGTATTTAAGATCTGCATAAGTCCCGAAAATGCGCGCCCGTCCGCCTTTATAGTCAAAAATGCTCCTTTTTCTCCATCCTCTTGTTGTGGGGCATTCATCCTCCAGTATTGCCATTTCTAATATAAAGTAGCGTCCAGTTCCAACTTATATCTGTTAGTAGACTCGCTATGGAAGCGCTAAAAACTACCGGTTCAACAAAGATGACGGGGAGAAGATGCAATTGGAGTGGAGCCACACAAAACGGCACATTCCGAAGAGACGGTCAGAATGCGACTTTAAGATGGTCTGTAAAACATAATGCTTGCAAACTGTTGACCAAAGAACCAGCATTACATGCTATGTAGACCACAAGGAAGTGTTTTAAATGTAGAAAAAAATCATAATATGCCCCCTTTAATGCACCTTATAATAACCTTTTGCGTGAAAATAGACCTGAATGGACCCGCTCATCAGCAGTGCGCCTTATATTACGGTGCGCCCTATCGTCCGAAAAATATGGTATTTATTTATTCGCACAATATAAACAGTACAAAAGGTAACATTGTAAAAAAAACAAAAAACAGAGACAAGAAATGAGTAATGAGAAATACGTAATAAGTAATAAGAAACAAGTGCAGGTGAGAAAAGAAACCCAAAAAGGGCTTATGCAAGGTTCTCACCTAAAGCAGTAAATTAACAAACTAAATTAAACATAGTATATAGAAAAAATAAGATAACAAGTAGTCTACCTTGTGTGGATTGAGTCTGGGTGTGTGTGTTTGAATGTGTGTGTGTGTGTGTATGTGTGTGTGTCTATGGGAGGAAATATAAGGCTACATTACGGTATAAGGTAGGAACAAATGGAGAATGATGATTCATCAGGCTGGCCCTTATTCTATGTTTAAATTTACTGAGTGAAGATGAGGAGTTTGCAATACATAGGTGACTATTCCAGAGTAAAGAACCTCTGTGTTTGATGGAAAACTGAGTGATAAGGCCAAAGATAGGACGGAGATTATCAGTTTGTCTAGTATTATGATAATGAACTTGCCAATTGGTCTTAAAATAATCTTTGAAAGGTGTAGGAAGCGTATTAGGGAGGTAAGTACATTTATAGATAAAAGAAGAGGACTAAACTGTGTTGATATCATAAATAGATTGTACATTTAGTTTCCTAAACAGGGGCGCAGATGGAGCAAAATAGTTAGAGGAGGTAGGTATTCTTACAAATTTATTTTGCATAAGGAGTAATTTGTGTACATTTGATGGATATGTACTAGCCCAGACAATATTGCAATAGATAAGATATGGATACATTAAACTGTAATAAAGAGTTAAGAGGCATGCCTGATGAACCAAAGCCCTGATTCTTCTGATGATACCAAGAGATCTTGACACTTTGTTGGTTACTGAACCTATGTGTTCCGTCCATAACCATTTTTCGTCCACTAGGATACCTAGAAATTTGGTAGATGAAACTTGACTAATGTTGATTCCTCCAATAGAAATCTTACCACTCTGTTTACAGTATGTTTTGTTTTTGCTTGCAAATACAATAAAGTTGGATTTTTTACATTTAGTGATAGCCTATTAACAAGAAACCATTCAGATAGCAGAGCTTTACCAGAATTAGCTTCCCTAATGAGGTTTTGAAATTTATTGTGAGTTAGTATCAAATTTGTATCATCAGCAAACAGAATCGGCGTAAAGAATGAAGATACAGTAGCCAGGTCATTGATGTAAATGACAAATAGTAGGGGCCCAAGTATAGACCCTGAGGAACTCCACATGACATCTTAAGTTTGGAGGAAAAACAACCATTGACATAAACATATTGCTTACGGTTATACAAATAACTATCAGTGTTGGGACTAACGTGTTACTTTGTAACGTGTTACTTTGTAACGCGTTACTGCAACGCCGTTAGTTTCGGCGGTAACTAGTAATCTAACGCGTTATTTTTTATATTCAGTAACTCAGTTACCGTTACTACATGATGCGTTACTGCGTTATTTTATGTTATTTTTTATGTAGTATCGGCTAGAAACAGAAGATCTGAGTGTGTTTAATTGGAGCGCTGCGGTGTCGTCCTTCTGAATCTCTTGTGTCACAAGGAAGAGGCACTGGGTGTGTGTCTGGGTGTGGGGAGGGAGGGGAGGGGTGCGTGCAGCAGCATTCGTGAGGGAGGGGCGGAGATAGAGAGAGCGAGAGAGTTATGATAAACGCGCATGCGTCGCCAGGCTCTGCTTTTTATCGATAGATTTATCAGATTTAATTTTTTATTATCTATAGCAGGGGTGTCAAAAGTGTGCCCCGGAGGCCGTTTGTGGCCCACAGCTAATGTTTTAAAGGCCCACAGCACATTCTAAAAAGACTATTAAAATAAAAAAAAAACATAACAAAAGTTAGATAAAAAAGCTTAAAGGTGAAATGCAATTTAGAAAAAGTTGCAATGTTGACTAATAAAACAAAGCTGTTTTTTTTTCTTTCAAACTGTCATTGCTCAAAACATAATATTGAATCAAAATCAATGTTATTATGAATTATTGACCTATCCAAGGTTCCCATTATTTCACATCAAATATTCCACTTTGAAAAATATTTTTGGTGGAAGATTTTGTTTGCCATTAAAAACATAGTTTTGTTTGACAAAAAAAAGGGTGGAAAACAAACAAACAAAAACACAACATAAAAAAAACTAAAACATTTTGAAATGAGGGATAGATCTGAAGTTGATGTAGACTCCAGAGATTTAAGCGTTAAATATAAAATGTATGTATGCCCTGGCACACCATTATCATCATTTCATGACCGAAGCAAAACACTTTTTACACTTTTATACTGAAATAAATACACCTACAACTTATTAAATAAAATATAGAAAAAACTACCAGCAGCGGTAAAGTTTAGATCCATGAAGGAAAGAAGAATGTCAATGAATGTTTACAACTGAATACATTTACATATGTATACAATTTTTTTTTTTTTTTTAATAATTTTTTTTTAAATGAATTAAGTAACGTTTATGACAACCTTTTTCCAAAACACAATATAGAATGTGAGATATAACAGGATAATGCATACATTTGTCATTTGTTTTCAAAACGCTTACAAAAAAGTGGGACCCCAAAAATTTACTGTGGGACCCCATTTTTATGACTTGATGGGGTCCCTGGGATCCTATTTTGAAAATTCCTAGCGCCAACACTGCTGTCAACAGAGGAGAAAAAATGCTTTATTTAAATAAATATATTATTTATAAAGAAAGTTCAAGTATCATTGGCAAATTTTCACCGTGCTGCCCGCCTTGGCACGCATATATGTGTCCTCTTTTTGGGATTTCAGAATATGGCCAGCCTAGATATTATCACTTTTCTTTTGTCGAGCACAAAGAAAGGAACATTTTAGTTAAATGTAAGTTGTGTCTTGGATCAAAGATCCAATCTACTGCCCAAAACAGCAAATCAAATCTGCTGAAACAGGTACAAAAGCAACATGCTTCAACGAAGCTAGTAAAAAGAGACACACTTCACCTCCTAAGCAACAGCGGCTGGATTTTAACGAGGTACTGCTAGCCAGGACAACATTAATAGAGCCATTGCAGCGTATTTGCTAGAAGACATGCAGGCTATTTATACAGTGGAGTCACCTGCTTTCAGGCAGCTAATTAGCATGATACCGGCATCAAACAGCAAATGGCACGAAAACATTTTCCAAGCTCCTGGACACAGTGGACAGTGAGTACATAAACATGGAAAGCAAGCTAAAGAAGACACTCCAAACTCTGCCTCTGCTCATCATTCAGCACTGAAGGTACACACACTCTGTCAATTCTCTTATATACTCTTTCATTCTAGACTTCTAGAGTGTTTGATTATCACATCACTCTAAATGTATAGACTATAAAGTTCACAAACATAAAGAGGGATCCTAGTGGGCCAGGCCAATATTTCCTTATCTCTAAACTAAAACTGGGGAAATGCGTAGTGTTCTGGGCTTCAGACATGATTTTATTTCAGAATTCCTTGAGATAAAAAACGCCTGGTTAGGCTTTGTGTATGTAAAGTTAAAGTAAAAGTACTTCCTTGGTTTACAGCTATGTTGTTATTACACTGTTTGTTACTTATGTATGTTATGTTGCAGCTATTTAAAATAGTTTTGTCAATTTGTTCTGGCCTGAAATAAATTGGCCCTTTGAAACATATCTTTGTCTTTGTGTGTTGTATGTAGACCACATTGCTTAGCAGAGTTCAGTGATGCAAATACATGTCAAGTTGATCAACAGATTGTATTATTCTCCAGTGCAATGACAGTACTGAAATGAAGGCTAAAAGGGTATTAATGGGAGATTTAAAAAAAAAAAAAGAAGAAAAAAATAAGTAACTAAATAGTTACTTTTCACAGTAACACATTACTTTTTGGTGTAAGTAACTGAGTTAGTAACTGAGTTACTTTTGAAATAAAGTAACTAGTAACTGTAACTAGTTACTGGTTTTCAGTAACTAACCCAACACTGATAACTATAGACAACCATGTAAAAGTAATATTTTCAAAACCATAAATATGTAATTTATCAAGTAAAATAGTATAATCGAAAGTATCAAAAGCTTTAGAAAGATCAAGGAATATTTTTATTAATGGCAGTATAGATATTCTCAACTGACTGAACAGGAGCCATATTGGTGGAGTGATCTTTCCTAAAACCATACTGGTGTTCATAGAGGATATTGTGTTCATTCAAGTGGTGCATCATTCTTTTACAAACCAGTTTTTCCAATATTTTAGAGAAACAGGGTAACACTGATATTGGCCGATAATCATTAAAAAGTCTTGGATCTCCAGATTTATGCACAGGTGTAACTTTGGCTATTTTTTTAAAATCTGATGGAACCTCCCCAGATTGTAGGGATGGGGTAAATATGTGTGTAAGGGGTTTAATAATATAGGAGGAAACTGATTTAATTAATGAAGCACCTATATCATCATGACCAGCTGCTGATATCTTCAAGATAGAAATTAATTCCAATACCTCTGTTTCATTAGTATTTTCAAACTGTAAGAGAGTAAGTACATTTCCCTTAATGTAATCTAGATGATTGCTATTTGGTTTCCCCATAACCTTTGACAGTGCCAAACCCACATTTGTAAAGAAATTGTTAAATTAATTTACTATAACAACAGGGTCATTATCCTGTGATGAGGTGGCGACTTGTCCAGTGTCTACCCGCCTTCCGCCCGAATGCAGCTGAGATAGGCTCCAGCGACCCCCCGTGACCCCAAACGGGACAAGCGGTAGAAAATGGATGGATGGAACAGGGTCATTATACACCTTGTCACCATCCTTGAACTGAGATGGTAGGGGTGCATTCGATTTTCTTTTGTTGATAAGGTCATTGACAACTTTCCAAGTGCATTTAGAGCAGTGGTTCTTAACCTTGTTGGAGGTACGGAACCCCGCCAGTTTCATATACGCATTCACCGAACCCTTCTTTAGTAAAAAATAAAAATATGTTTTTTCAAATTCCAGACAATGTTGCACAAAATGAACTGTGCATAAACCACAACACATTACACACCTGCAAATCAGATGGAAAATTAGAGGGAACATTGTTTGGGGGTATCCATAATACGCCGATAGGGAGAAGTTTTTATTTACACGATGAGTTGGGTCTGTCTTGACCTCCGTGGCGGAGGCTCTGTCGAACCTCTGAGGCTGACTCACCGAACCCCTAGGGCATTGATCCTCAACAGGCGGACCGCAGTCCATGTCCGGACGCAGCGACGTGTCCGTCCGGACCCAGCGCGAATTATAGTAAAAAAAATAAAAAATAAAATTATATATATATAATTATAATTATAATTATTATAAAAAAATATAATAATTGTATTTATCTTTGAGTTATCGCTAGCGCAAGTCAACGTTCTTTGTTGTTTTTAGTCAAATATCTCCACGTTTTGTTTACACTTCTCCGTGTCTCACTCACTCCGTCTCTCTCTAATAATCGAGAGAGACGGAGCGAGAGAACGCCACTCTGATTGGCTGATTCCGGGGTATGGGTTGTCATCTCTATCACAACGACGCGCTGATAGGCTGTTACCACCTGGGTCATACAGAGCTCATGCCACAGGCACAGTGCATGGAACCTTTCGCTGCAGGCACACAGTTGTCTCGTATCGCTACTTCGCTAACTGTTCACTCGTCAGTCACTGAATGTGAATCAAATCACAATGGCATGCTCCAAGTTGGCTCAGGCTGGTAGAAGAAAGGTGGACAGGGGAAACCGACGTTTCAAGGAAGAATGGACAGAGCAATATGTTTTCATCCTACCTACTGCAAATACCAGACCAATGTGTCTAATATGCAACAGTACTGTTGCTCTGGTGAAAAGTGAAAATCTGAAACGTCACTATCTGAAAGAGCACCGCAAATTTGAAGAGACATTTCCTCATGATTCAGAGCTAAGAAAAAAAGAAATCACGAGGCTGAAAAAGTCATATGAAACATCAAGCAAGATTTTTGTTAAATCTATGACACAACAACAAATAGTGCTCACTCAGAGTGGCATGGGTTTCGGGTAAACACAAGAAGCCATTCTCTGATGCAGAAATAATTAAAGAATGCTTGACTGAAGTGATGGGTGCCATGTTTGAAGGCAAAGAAAAGGAGGAAATGACAGCTAAAATAAATCAAATCCCACTTTCTGATGCCACAGCTACCAGACGTAATGAAATACTGGCTGGTGATTTGTCCAAGCAGCTTTGTGATGGAATAAAAAACGCAGAGTGCATATCCCTAGCAGTGGATGAGTCCACTGACACCACTGACAATGCTCAGTTGTTGGTGTTTGTGAGGTATTATGATGAAGAAAAGGGGGAGTTTATTGAAGATGTTTTGGGCCTGGCAAACCTCAGTGGACAAACAAGGGGAGAAGACATCTATAAAGCAATATCAGATAGGGATAGGAGGGTTGTGTTTAAAAGTATTTATTTTTTGTTAAAACTGAAAGTTTTATTTAAGTTCTTATTTGTTTTTTGTTTCAAAGAAAATCTTTCATTTATTTTATTGGATATTTATTTTATATTTGTTCATTTTAAGAAAATGTTAAACTACTACCTACCTCCTGCTACTATATAAGCTTGACCGATAATAAACGGACCCAGCCTGTTTCAAAATAACATTTGTGGACCTTCAAGATTTGTACTTGAGGACCCCTGCCCTAGGGTTCGATCGAACCCAGGTTAAGAACCACTGATTTAGAGTCTGATGAGACTATGAATTTATTGGAAAAGTACTTTTTCTTAGTTAGCCTTAGCAAATGATTACATTTATTTTTATATTTTTTATAAATCGCAGAATTAAGTGGAGTGGGATTTATGAGGAATTTTTTATACAATTTATTTTTAGACCTGTTGTTAAACAGGGTTTCCAAAAGCCTTCAGCCACTTTCTTCCTGGGTTTAACCTAAGAAAAGCAGCAATGAAAGGCAAAATGAAAATACTTGAATTCCTGGTAAGCATTTATGTACATCAGAATGTTCATAAACATCATCCCAGGAAATATTGCCAATCAACCTCTTGAACCGTTCAGTATTCCTAGTGTTAAAAATTCTAAATTTAAGGCTGTTTGTTGCTCCCACATGTTCAGTCTTATTTTGCAAGGGAAGATGGAATACATGGAAGTGATCTGATATATCAGTTACCAAAATACCTGATTGAGCTACATTATTTAGCGAATATGTAAAGATATTATCAATAAGAGTTGCAGAAGAACTTGTAACACTTGTTGGCCTGTAAATCACAGCATAGAGACAGTTGGAGTACATTGTATTCAGAAAGTCAGCAGTTCATAAATTATCTTTTTTTAAATAGATCAATGTTATAATCCCCTGGAAGGAAACATACCTTATTTTCTTCATTAATTCCATCTAGTGTTAATGCAAGAATAGCATTGAAGGGTGTTATATCTGTATCGGGGGGTCGATAAATACATTCTACTATAATGTTCTTGCCATTAAAAAATTAACATGAAGGAATTTCAACAAACAGAGATTCAAAATCAGTTGAATGACACTCAAAAGCAAGATTATCCCTAGCATAAAATGTAAACCTGTTATGGACGTAAATTGTCACACCACCTCCTACTCTTTCTGATCTACAGGAGTGAACAACATTATATAGAGACATATCATGAAGCGTTTTTGTTGATTCTGAGAGCCATGTTTCAGAGAGAGCAATGACTGAACATTCATGATTCAGGGAAGATAGATAATTTTACAAGATAGCCATATTTATTAGGATTATTAAGGCTATGCAGATTCAAGTGAAAAGTAGAGAACACTTGTGAGTTGGAGTTGATACTCTTATGTAATCTATTAAATGTTTCAGCATTATAGTATCCACTAGTGATGGTTTCATTTGAATATTTTAGACAATTCCGGTCAGGGTCAATGCATGTGTTGTATTTATTACTAGAATCAATTTCGATAAGATTGAATATCCTATCATTATAAAAGTTATAAAAAGGATCTACAGTGTCGTTCTTAATAGAGTTTCAGGTTCAACAGAAGTAGATCGTAAATTGTTTACATTTTGTGGAGGCACAAAACAATGATCAGTCACGGTGAAAGAAAAAGAAAATATATTTGAAAAAAAACAAGACAAACTGTTAAGATTTAAGATCTACAAGCATTGCTCTAAGTATGATGGGGTGGGTGAACAGTCAAAACAACAACTTGTTGAACTGTCCTCATTTGCATCTGTAGTAACACACATTGTTACTAGCACTGTGGCGCACTCAGTTTGATATAACAAAACTCCTTCACTTTAACAGCTAAATCGCTACAACATCCATCAATCCATTTTTCTACCGCTTGTCCCTCAATTAAGAATACAAATAAAATCCTCTTTTAGGTTAATACTCTTTGATGGAGGGAGGGAGGGAGTTGTAGGGGGGGAGGTAATGTTGACAATGCTGTGGATACTTCCTGAATGTTTCAAACCAGACATCACTTGTCCGTTGCTTTCTTTGGACTCCTATTGAGCTAGAAAAACTAGAAACATTATGTAAAAAGGCTAAAAAACACTTAAAAAAATAAATAAAAATAAACTTAACACAGGAGATAAAAACAGCTTTGCTGAGCTAACAACGAGCACCAGAGATCGATCAGCCCGCCTACAATGAATGTGTTGCAAGACACAAAATGGCTGCGCTAAGAGGCACACAATGGGTGGATGAAACGTTCGTACAGTGACACAAGGTTTGTACACCAAAGCATATTTTTATTCTATGGTTGGTAAATCGAAAAGTTTATAAATCAAAGTTTGAATACCACGGTTGTCGATGAAATCTTTGGCAAAGGTGTGCCCCGGTTTGCGTACACCATATTTGTCATATTATGACCAAATATTGCAACTAGCAGACCTGCTCATTTACCCGCTTATCTTTCCGCGGACTGCAGTGTCCAACCAAAGAATCCGACACATTGGTGACTCAGTCTTGTCGTGTTATTAATTACTGTGTTCTCAACGTGACTTTATGAGAAAATTCCATCTCCACCATCAATATGTCAATGCAGGCTCTCTACAAAACTACCAAGGACAACAGGTAAGGTCCTTGTTACCCTTGACTGTTTGGCTAGCAAAGTGGTGCATTCAGTGACACACTTTAACACTCTCAATAACTTTGTTAATGCTACAACATTGTTTGGCTCTATGCTGACGTATTTTGCAGTATAACATTTTTGGCTGAAACCTAATCACACCAAAAGTGGGGTGTACGAGATCTGGGTGTACGAGAAGTACTGTTTTAATGTGTTCCGAAAAATGTTTTTGTTCACCTCAAGAAAGTTAAAATAAGATTATCAAATGGTCAGACCTGTGTAGAAATTTCAAACCATTCTCCGTGTCAGTCAGTTGACCAATTGACGGCAGTGTTGGCTTACCTTTCATTGATTGATTCTTACCAATAGGAAGGTGGCGTCTTGTTTCATTGCCTTTTTACTTTGGCTAGCGAATGAGCAACAATGATATGACACAAATAGAACATCATGGTGAATGTTATGATCATAACTAGTTTTACCGATTTGAAGTCTTTGCTTACGAGTTGAGTCATAGTGTGTGAAGGGCTGCGTCATCATGCTGGGCAGATACAAGGTTGTGACGACAGAGTTAACTTACATGTACTTCGCCTAGCATAGTGCTGCTTAGTGTGTTTTCTCCACAACACGCCACCGACAGTGCACATACAGCATCTGTAAAGCATTCACACAAAGAATTAGGGATGAGAAAAGACAAAATCATTGTTGGATTGAAATGCTCATCAATCCGCCCTTCACTGAGTAACACAGGTTGTGAAACGTCTAAAATAATATACATTCAATTGTCATATACAGGGTCATTTCATATATCGCTATTTATTTTTGGTAAAAAAAATATTCTATATATTTAGCATGTAATTTGATATTGTTCAAATGTACTGTAACTTTGTCATATTACATCTCACTTTACCCCACGTGCACGCCTAGCACTCTCTGCAGTTTAGTTAAAAAGAAAACAATAGTTTAGTTTAGTCACTCAAATAAGGAAATATTATGTTTAGTGCTCAGCTGACTGAGACAACTTGATTGCCACCAGGAAAGAAATATCAATCAATCAATCAATCAATCAATGTTTATTCATATAGCCCTAAATCACAAGTGTCTCAAAGGGCTGCACAAGCCACAACGACATCCTCGGTACAGAACCCACATACGGGCAAGGAAAACTCACCCCAGTGGGACGTCAATGTGAATGACTATGAGAAACCTTGGAGAGGACCGCATATGTGGGTAACCCCCCCCTCTAGGGGAGACCGAAAGCAATGGATGTCGAGTGGGTCTGACATAATATTGTGAAAGTCCAACACATCAGCGAGAGTCCAGTCCATAGTGGGGCCAGCAGGAACCATCCCGAGTGGAGACGGGTCAGCAGCGATGAGATGTCCCCATCTGATGAACAGGCTAGCGGTCCACCCCGGGTTTGGAGCAGAGTAGAAAAGAAAAGAAAAGAAACGGCAGATCAACTGGTCTAAACAGGGAGTCTATTTAAAGGCTAAACTATATGCTTTAATATGTTAATGTTGTTACCCTTGTTTCATGAATACCTTTTAGATTATCTTATCTTGATCCTTTTCTCAACCTTTTTCCATTCCTGTTGCAGTCCGCATGGCTTATTGATCCTTGTGTCGTTTAAATTATTTTAGTATTAGAATGAGCAACGATCTCCAAATCAGTTTCTTCATATACATACAGGTACATACATATATTTATGTATAAATGTACTGTATGAAGATCAAAGGACTGTATCATCAGCACCTTTTATTATTTGCTGCTTCCGCCATTGCCCTTCATTGTTCATTGTCTGCATTTAGGTGTAAAGTGCACAGTCAGCAAAACCTGTGGTCATCTTGATGTTGTTCAAGGACTGCCAGGTACAGTAGTTATTTGCTGAGCATGCTGAGATGGCATCAGTACAGTAGATCATGATCAGGACACTCACAGTGTGACTTTGGGTGAAAGGTGGGGTATACCCTGGACCAGTCCCCAGCCAAATCACAGGACAAGCTAGACGAACAACCTTACACTACAGTATCACATTCACACTTACGGAAAATGTAGAGCAAGGGTCCGCAACCTATCAATCGAAATGGGCCAATAGATCTTTGGGACCTTTTCATCAGTAAATCCAGAAAACATTTTGATCAATAAGTGCATTACCAGATTAAATTATTGTGTGGACAAAATCTTGCACTTTTTCAAGGGGACCAAGTGGAAATTGATTGTTAAACTGAAACATGTTTCTGTTAAGAAAGCCCACAAACTCATCCGTTGACATTGACGTTTCTTGCTAACGCGCGATTGGTCGTTCCCACTGTCACTCCACCTGGTTGTGGCCAGGACTCTAAATTGTTAACATTATGTTAACCGTTAGTACTGCCTGCAGGTTCAAAAGTCAACTAAAACCGATTTGGATATCAAAAGTTTCATTTACAGAAACATTTCAATTCATTCTGTGTACATGTCCTCGTGTGTATGGTAATTACCTGTACAACCCCTCTCCCACCTCTGAATTAAAAATGACATTCTTTCAAGCGCAGAATAGGCGGTATCCTGTTCATCATACCCCAGCAGGCACAAGACATTAAAACAATGTTGAGAACGTGTTGAATTAGGTCCTGATGTTGAGCAACTCAAACCTAACGTTGGAACAACATGCTTTTTGACGACATTTAATCAATGTTGGCTTCTGACATTGATTTGACCAATAAGTCTTGGTAAGTTCCCAACCAATATTTTACAACACAAATACAACGTTGAAACAACATGCTTTTTGACGTTTATTTAATGTCAGATTGTGACGTTGATTTGACCACTGAAATTTGGTCATTTCCCAACCAACAACGTGGATCTAGTGCTAGACATCAACATTGTCTCAATTTACAAATTCAACTATTTTGCAACATTGCTTCCAAATCCGTTTTAAAGTAAATTTATGTGTAATCAACATTGTATCAATGTCGTGTGCGTGCTGCGACATTATAGGATTTGTGCGACTACTGATTAAACAGGTTAACATTTTTGTATAAATATATAATTATCGTAGCTTACATCTGGCAATGTCGCAGAAGTTTTTTTTCTGTTGGACTGTAAAAAGTAAAACTGCGTTTAATGTATATGATTAGGACCAGCCATTCAGCTGTTACATATGTTCAAAGATAAATGTTGCAACCTAAATGATGCAATGTATAAGCTTTACATTCAAATGGTAAATAATTCCAATGTGAGCTGGTCATATATACTTTTAATTATTAAAGGCACTGTTTCTGTTAATTACTAAATATTTTTACTTCACGTGTGACCTGCATATATAGCTTATATAATTGTTTAAATAAAAAGATGAAGGAATTGTGTCTTTTGTAACTCATCAAGTACTGTTTTTATTCATATCAATCAATCAATCAATGTTTATTTATATAGCCCTAAATCACAAGTGTCTCAAAGGGCTGTACAAGCCACAACGACATCCTCGGTACAGAGCCCACATACGGGCAAGGAAAAACTCACCCCAGTGGGACGTCGGTGAATGACTATGAGAAACCTTGGAGAGGACCGCATATGTGGGTAACCCCCCCCCTCTAGGGGAGACCGAAAGCAACGGATGTCGAGTGGGTCTGACATAACATTGTGAAAGTCCAGTCCATAGTGGATCCAACACATCAGCGGGAGTCCAGTCCACAGCGGGGCCAACAGGAAACCATCCCGAGCGGAGACGGGTCAGCAGCGCAGAGATGTCCCCAACCGATGCACAGGCTAGTGGTCCACCCGGGGTCCCGGCTCTGGACAGCCAGCACTTCATCCATGGCCACCGGACCTATGCAACTCCCCCTCGCAAGGGACAGGGGAGAAGAGGAGAGAAGAAAAGAAACGGCAGATCAACTGGTCTAAAAAGGGGGGGTCTATTTAAAGGCTAGATTATACAAATGAGTTTTAAGATGGGACTTAAATGCTTCTACTGAGGTAGCATCTCTAACTGTTACCGGGAGGGCATTCCAGAGTACTGGAGCCCGAATAGAAAACGCTCTATAGCCCGCAGACTTTTTTTTGGCTCTGGGAATCACTAAAATATAGAAAAAGTATTCTCATCTCATTTCCTTTTCGCACTATCCAGACTGATTAGAAGGTGCATCTTGGCAAATTTGCATAAAATGCCAAAATGATTTGAGTTCAAGCTTTTAATTCAGAAAGAGAGACCAATTATGTGCTCAAGAAGCTACAGCAATAGTTTACAATATTCACAATCACATTTTTTAATACATTCTTGAAATATTTCACCCTGAGTGCAGTGACTCTGTAGAATATGAGTTTCACTTTTTTAATTGAATCACTGAAACAATTTTTTTTAAATACACGTGTTTATAGAGATGTCGCATAACTGTTAGTTGTCTGCACGTTGCAACGCTTTTATAATCATTTATCTTTTTAGATGTAATATAATTGCCACAAAAATGTTTACTCATTTGTAAAATGACATATTTCAAGTAGTTTTGCACAGTGTTTCCATAGAAACGCAGGTGCGCGTTCTGTTGTGTGACGTCGCGCTGCAAATGAGGCGTACATAACGTGTTGTGATGACGTGATGCATGAGTGAGTATGTCACCGTATGTCACTCTTGCAGTGACAAACCATGAGTCATCGTTCAAGGTAACTCGGAAGTCGACGTGCGGGCGTCACCTGCGTGCACGCTTCCATGTGCCCGCGTGCGGTGACCGTGCACCTCTGTGACAGAGGGGAGTGTGTTTGTGCACGGGGGCCACGATTTGGCGTACAGGAGCCCGCCGTAGTGGAGGAGACTCTATTGCCAGAAAGACAGAGGGAGACGAGAAAGAAGACGAAGAAAATAAAGAAAAGAACAGCTGAATCCTTGGAAAACCTTTCGACGTTTGATCTTCTTCACAACTTCTACATCGACAATGAGGGAAATCGTGCACATCCAAGCCGGCCAGTGTGGTAACCAGATCGGTGCCAAGGTAAGTCATCGATTTATCATTTTGCATACAATTACTAAACAGTAAACACCTTTATTTAAAAAAAAAAAGAAAAAAAGACCTACCACTACTTACCACTAGGCGGCGGCATTGTGCTAATTAACATGCACATGTGATGTGTTATTACATTTCATCACTTTTTATTCATAAAAGGTGTGAAGCAGACGTTAATTGCATCCACGTTAATGTAAAGAGCGGAACTAATGTTTGCAGTAGTAGTTGCCCGCAGGTCCCTTTTAGGTATGGGAACTTACCTGCTCCCCCTACCCTTACAGGAAACTTTTTTTATTTTTATTTTTATTTTTATAAACCTTTATTTATAATCAACATTTAGATACAAGCAAATAAATTATAATAACCAAAACAAGTACAAAGCAGGGCCAGGGGGTTGTAAACTCAACCTTAGAGGAAACTTGGTAGGGTGCTAGTTCGTGTCGTCACTCTCCTTAAACATGATTTTATCATTTTAAAAGTACAATATTTTTCCTTTAACCACTTTCCAACTCTACTAAATACCAACCAAAGGCGGCGTTTCAATTAGTACACGTATGTTATGTACACGTCACGTTTTAATTAGTACACTATTGTCACGTCACATTTTAATAAGTACACTTATGTTATGTACACGTCACGTTTTAATTAGTACAATGTACATGTCAATTAGTATACTTATGTTATGTACACGTCACGTTTTAATTAGTACACCTATGTTATGTCACGTGCAATTAGTACACTTATGTTATGTACAATTAGTACACTTATGTTATGTACAATTAGTACGCTTATGTAAATTAGTACCTATGTTATGTACACGTCACGTCAGGGCGCGAATTTCGACGTCCGTGTGGTCCCATATTGGCTAGTGACGTTGCGCACTTACCGGAAGTGATGCTCAGTCGTCTTGTCGCCTTATTTACTATGGATTTTATCCACTCGAGTATCATCTTCTCCGTGGCCAACATGACGAAGTGACGATTACCCACTCGCCATTTAGGACGTGTCGACTCCAGTACGCAGTACTCGGATGTTGCACTCGCACAGCTAACTTGCTATTACTAACATCCGGGTACTGGCTCAGTACCAGTATGTAAAACAAATAAATAAATAGCTTTAAGGCTAAATCCAAATACTCCCCATTTGACCCACTTGTTTGGCCCTTTAGCAAGTACTGTAAACTTTACATGCTAATAATTGCAATGATTAATGTACGTTTGGTGTAATTCCAATTGGCAAACATACCGTACATTGAAACAAATGATTGTTTTTGTGTAGTTCTACAAGGAACATTTTGGTAATCCTACTAACCACACTTTGTATATGTAGATTTTATGTAAACCTACAACCTAACAATAGTTTATTTCTGGCCTTTATATATTTAATTGTTTATGATGAACAAACAAAGAAATATATTTTTTATTTTCCATATAATCTCCTAACCAACTCAGGGCTGCCCAGTTAATTTTTAATTTTTTTTCACACTTTTTAAATGATAACAATTTGTATTATTTTCAATCAAACTTGCATTGATTGTATTGTGATTGCACGGGGAAATATGCCATTATATTCTGATCAGTGATGGAGCAGGCAGCAGCTAGCAATACATTTGTGGTAACATTTCATGAAGCGTGTCATTCATGAATGGCCATTTTACATGCGCTTCTTCATGCAAAACGGGGTCCGCACACACATCGCGTGATCTGCGTTTGCCCGTTACTTGCATTCAATTGTGATAATGTTCTTTTCTGTTTGCAGTTCTGGGAAGTAATTAGTGACGAGCATGGCATTGACCCCACTGGGACGTATCACGGAGACAGTGACCTGCAGCTGGACAGGATCAACGTTTACTACAATGAAGCCACAGGTTGCCGTTACCTTAAGGTTTTGTGGCTTCCTCTCAATTTCTGACTTACATTGTTATTTTTTTGCATTAAGGCGGTAAATATGTGCCCCGCGCTGTTCTTGTGGACTTGGAACCAGGCACCATGGACTCTGTGAGATCCGGAGCCTTCGGGCAGATATTTCGACCTGACAATTTTGTGTTTGGTGGGTTAATTAAATGTGTGTATTCATTAAGTTCAGATTGGCTAAGTATTCATGCTCCCTGCGCAGGTCAGAGCGGTGCTGGTAACAACTGGGCCAAAGGTCATTACACAGAGGGAGCTGAGGTGGTGGACTCGGTCCTGGATGTTGTGCGCAAAGAGTCGGAAAACTGCGACTGCCTGCAAGGTTACCAGCTCACACATGCTCTCGGCGGTGGAACAGGATCTGGCATGGGAACCTTGCTCATCAGCAAGATCCGTGAGGAATACCCCGATAGGATCATGAATACGTTCAGCGTGGTGCCTTCCCCCAAGGTGAGCGTCTTTGTCATACAGCGTGAGTGCGATGATTGAGGTTGTGTGTCTTCACCAGGTGTCCGACACGGTGGTGGAGCCGTACAACGCCACGCTGTCCATCCACCAGCTGGTTGAGAACACGGATGAAACCTACTGCATCGACAACGAGGCTCTCTACGACATCTGTTTCCGCACGCTCAAGCTGACCACGCCCACTTACGGTGACCTGAACCACCTGGTGTCCTCCACCATGAGCGGAGTCACCACTTGCCTACGCTTCCCGGGTCAGCTCAACGCCGACCTGCGTAAACTGGCCGTCAACATGGTGCCCTTCCCTCGTTTGCACTTTTTCATGCCGGGCTTTGCCCCCCTGACCAGCAGGGGGAGCCAGCAGTACCGAGCCCTAACCGTTCCCGAACTTACCCAGCAAGCGTTCGACGCCAAGAACATGATGGCGGCGTGCGACCCACGTCAAGGCCGCTACCTGACCGTGGCCACCATGTTCCGGGGGCGCATGTCCATGAAGGAGGTGGACGAGCAGATGCTCAACGTGCAGAACAAGAACAGCAGCTACTTCGTCGAGTGGATCCCCAACAACGTCAAGACCGCCGTCTGCGACATTCCGCCCCGCGGCCTCAAGATGTCCGTCACCTTCATCGGCAACACCACGGCCATCCAGGAGATGTTCAAGCGTATCTCCGAGCAGTTCACGGCCATGCTGCGGCGGAAGGCCTTCCTGCACTGGTACACGGGCGAAGGCATGGACGAGATGGAGTTCACCGAAGCCGAAAGTAACATGAATGACCTGGTGTCCGAGTACCAGCAGTACCAGGACGCCACCGCGGAGGATGAAGGGGAAGGCGAGGAGGAGCCTGAAGAAGATTAAAGCTTGACCATGTCAAGGTCTCATTCGGATTCTTTTGAATCTCCTGGAATTCAATCTTTACCTTTTGAGTATGATTTAATAAATGAAAACATTTTGAATGAATAAGTGCCTCAGTATTTTTGTCTTTAAATTAAAAAAACAAAACATGTATCAAGTTTTTTCCTTCCCTCATATAAAGAGCCACCTTGTGACTTGAAATAAACACGGGTGTGTAGTAACTAAATGCAGCCACATAAAGCCACAAAGTGTCAGTAAATGTCTACATTAAATGGACACATTTTTTTTAGTCATGTACATATCCCATCGCCACCTAATGGACATAGTAAGTCATTACAAGGGTACGTGTTTTAACCTCACCATGTTGCGTAGACATAAAAGTAATTAACTGCTTCTCAAGCGTACTAATTATGACTTACTGAAAAAACACGGAAGTGCCTAATAACTAAATGTAGTAACATCATACCGCGACTGGGTGTCAGTAATTATCTACGTCAAAATGATGTTTAGTTCTTGTCATGTAAATCTATCTCTATCTTTAGCGACGCACTGGTGGCTCCATAGAGCTTTTTCGAAAATGTATGGAAATTAAAAAAAAAAAAAAGGGGTGAAAAATATGTTTTTTGTTTTAATATAGTTTCTGTAGGAGGACAAACACGACACACACCTTCCTAATAGTTAGAAAGCCCACTGAATAGGTTTGTGTTTATGCTTCACTGATGAGAGTATTTGACGAGTGCCGTTTTGTCCTACTAGTTTCAGCGGCCCATGAATTCACCATTGTGTGGACTGTAACTCAACAGTTTGTTTACATGTATAACTTTACCGCCGCCGCCACAGAAAGACATGTTTTATGCCACTTTGTCTCATTTTGTCCACCAAACGTTTTATACTGTGCGTGAATGCACTAAGGTGAGCTTTGTTGATGTTATTGACTTGTTGTGGTGCTAATCAGGCATATTTGGTCACTGCATGACTGCAAGCTAATCGATGCTAACATGCTATTTAGGCTTGCTGTATGTACATATTGCATCATTATGCCTCGTTTGTAGGTATTTTAATTTCCTTTACTTATGTCCTCTCTGTATTTAGTTTTATTTTTCCATGTTTCATGACACATTATCTGAATGTAATATTGGCTGCATGTCTGATAGTTTTTATACATGCCATCTTGTTCCAGACCACAGCAAACTATCCAGCTTGCAAAGATTGTGATAAATCCATTATAACAAGACAGCCTGTTGTTTTCTTTAACTTGGACACACACATCTATACCTTAGGTCATTCTAATACAGTCATTTCCAGAAGTTATCGTACCCTCTGAGAAGCTTTACTAATGTTTTCCAAAGTTGTAAAAATGTGTAGAATAAATATTATATTTCAACATTTCTGTCAACAAAGATTGGTTTAATTCTTGTTATGTAAAATAAACATGTAAGGTCCTCCTGCTGTCACACAGAGCCATCTAGTGGACATAGTAAGACAGTACAACTGCCTACGTATTTAAAGGCCTACTGAAACACAATACTACCGACCACGCAGTCCGGTAGTTTATATATCAATGATGAAATCTTAACATTGCAACACATGCCAATATGGCCGGGTTAATTTATAAAGTGCAATTTTAAATTTCCCGCTAAACTTCCGGTTGAAAACGTCTTTGTATGATGACGTATGCGTGTGACGTCACTAGGTAAACGGAAGTATTGGTACACCTTTGAATCCAATACAAAAAAGCTCTATTTTCATCTCAAAATTCCACAGTATTCTGGACATCTGTGTTGGTGAATCTTTTGCAATTTGTTTAATGAACAATGAAGACTGAAAAGAAGAAAGTTGTAGGTGGGATCGGTGTATTAGCGGCTGGCTGTAGCAACACAACCAAGAGGACTTTGACTTGGATAGCAGGCGCGCTAGCCGACGCTAGCCGCCGACCGCACGGATGATCGGGTGAAGTCCTTCGTCCTTCCGTCGATCGCTGGAACGCAGGTGAGCATGGGTGTTGATGAGCAGATGAGGGCTGGCTGGCGTAGGTGGAGCACTAATGTTTTTATCCTAGCTCTGTGAGGTCCCGTTGCTAAGTTAGCTTCAATGGCGTCGTTAGCAACAACATTGTTAATCTTCGCCAAGCTGGAAAGCATTAACCGTGTATTTACATGTCCAGGGTTTAATAGTATTGTTGATTTTCTGTCTATCCTTCCAGTCAGGGGTTTATTTATTTTGTTTATATCTGCATTTGAGCCCGATGCTATCACGTTAGCTCCGTAGCTAAAGTGTTTCGCCGATGTATCGTCGTGGAGATAAAAGTCACTGTGAATGTCCATTTCGCGTTCTCGACTCTCATTTTCAAGAGGATATAGTATCCGAGGTGGTTTAAAATACAAATCCGTGATCCACCATAGAAAAAGGAGAAAGTGTGGAATCCAATGAGCCCTTTTACCTAAGTTACGGTCAGAGCGAAAAAAGATACATCCTGCACTGCACTCTAGTCCTTCACTCTCACGTTCCTCATCCACAAATCTTTCATCCTCGCTCAAATTAATGGGGTAATCGTCGCTTTCTCCGTCCGAATCTCTCTCGCTGCTGGTGTAAACAATGGGGAAATGTGAGCAGCACTCCAGCTTGTGACGTCACGCTACTTCCGGTAGGGGCAAGGCTTTTTTTTATCAGCGACCAAAAGTTGCAAACTTTATCGTCGTTGTTCTCTACTAAATCCTTTCAGCAAAAATATGGCAATATCGCGAAATGATCAAGTATGACACATAGAATGGATCTGCTATCCCCGTTTAAATAAAAAAAATGTCATTTCAGTAGGCCTTTAAACCACAGTTACAAGCAATTTCAAAGTGTACAATATATGCAAGTGTTGTTAATCATGAATACACTACTATATAGTGCTTGCATTCTACATAAACTGCTAAAAAATAAAGGGAACACTACAATAACACATCCTCCATCTGAATGAATGAAATATTCTTATTAAACACTTTGTTTTTTACAGAGTTGATTGCGCTGACAACAAAAATCACACAAAAAGTATCAATGGAAATCTAATGTATTAACCCATAGAGGTCTGGATTTGGAGTCACACTCAACAGTAAAGTGGAAAAATACTACAGGCTGTCTATTCCATTTGCACAACAGCATGTGAAATTGATTGTCAATCAGTGTTGCTTAAGTGGAGAGTTTGATTTCACAGAAGTGTGATTGACTTGGAGTTACATTGTGGTTTTTAAGTGTTCTATTTATTTTTTGAGCAGTTTATTTAACTTTTTACTTTACTCCGGAATGGACACACATTTATTGTAATCCTACAAAAAGGACACCGGGTGAGCAAAATACAAAAGAAAAATACATTTTTAGAAATTAAAAACAAAGCTCATTCTCAAACAGGTCTCACAACTATATCAACCGTGACAACAGACCATACTTTATTATTCATATATCATTTTTTCCATAATGCTGTGTGTACACACAAAATATATGAAACTAAATAAGGCAAATAAATAGGAGGTACAATTCACAGGAAAATGCAACATTCCTCAATGTTTTAATTGTGTTTTAATTCGATCTCAAACATCAAGAATGGTGTACAAAATACTTGTTTTTCTAACTGTACATGTTTTTGTGAAGGGTACGTTTTCTTTTTCCAACCATAAAAATACTGACTCTTCATACAGATCCAGCCTAAAAAACGTGTGTAATGTTTCTCAGGCAGTACAAAGTGATGTTTTTGTTTGTTTGTTTTTAATACCACAAGCAAGGTTAAGTCATAACATCACACAGTGTGCACGCTTCTTTGGGCATGCAGGCTGATGCCAAGTGCACGTTTGGACAGAAAACTACACATTCCATCATTCAACACAGACATGTAAAGTCAGTGTCCTCCACCGTCTCCTTACTTCCATTCAATCTTTTTTTCTCCAGCGGCCCAGCCGGATTCCAAAACCTCACTTACTCCTTTTCTTCTTTTTTTCTACATTTGACACTATTTTGCTGCACCCTTCTCAGTTCAAAAAAGTCTAATACCTCAAAACATTGTTTGCAAATGGAAATGTCCCATATTAAAAGTGCATTGAAAAAGATACTAATTTGATTTCCATCTTTACACTCCAAAAATCAGCCAGTCAATGGCCTAATAATAAACATCCAAACATGGAACACACAAACATAATAATAATAATACTGACAATGTTGCAAAACCCCTCAGTAAATAGTTTGTACTAGAATATTGGTTAAAGCTCTGGATTAAAGGTTTTGCCAAAGTTTGATATACTAACTGATTAACTGGAGAGATAAAGGAGGGTAGGAAAAAAAAGACCAGCTGAAATATACAGACATTGCTGGTTAAAGTGGTGTTTTTTTTTAAAGGAACATTTCTCAACATTAAGGAAGGTTAATCGAATCCCAAGATCCTCACTGTGCTGCCATATTTCTTCGTAACAAAACTATGGATGAGACGGCTGTGGGACACACTCACAAGTTCCCCTTCAGGGCACCAAAATGATTCAAAGTTTGCTGGCTTTATTACTTTCCAAACTTTTAAATACCAGCCAGTACTGTACATACATTAGCAGCACCACGCGGAAAGAGGAATGCTACTTCAGGAGGCACTTCCAGGTGAGTAAGTGGTCACGACGACGGACAAACATTACAACATACACATCAACAACGTTTTAAGTCTACTACTGGTGTCTTCGTCTATACTCTTGTCTAAAGTAAATGAGGATTTTACACCGAGTGCTTGTTCAATCAAGTGCTTTGGGAGGTGTAGCAGGCAGTGTTGCAGTACTTTTACGTTATTACAACCTGTGCAAATCTAAATATTTTATACACCGCCCTGCAGCTCTTGATATTGCTGGGAGCAGAAAATACGTATTACCATAAGAGGATGACAACATCTTGCATTGTGTGCACCAGTTCAGGGATTCTCAAACTGTGGTACACTTAACTAAATATTCAAACACAGTGTTACTGTTCAAACTCTTGTGTAATCTTACAGTGGCAAATAAATAAATATACCTGTTAAATAAAACCTCTGCATTGTTGTTAATGAATACTTAGGCCTGCTATGCTACTGTATTTTAATGTTGGTCACTGTGGTGGTACTTGGAGAGCCAAGTGTTGGTGAAAAAAGTTTGAGAACCACTGCTCTTGTTCATCTCTAATCTGCACTGTGCTGCCCTCTAGTGTTAACATGCAAACCATTTTGCACTGAGCCCACTACTCACATTGCAGCATTTGCCACATTTACTAAGATTTTTAGTTTTTTGTAGAAATGCATGTATTAAAATATCTTTGTCATTGCTTGTCTTCAACCTTTTTTGCAGCATTTGGCCATCTTGAAAATGTGTGTTGACGTACACAACAGGAGCCTCAATAGATACTGAAGCGAATAAAGTAGTCAGGATCTCGGTTATGGCGCCAAAAACTGGATTTCTGGCTAAATTTAGGGCAAGTGTAACAATCACTGTAGGTTAGCCATAATAAAAGGTTTGGACAGCTGAGCAGCGAGCGTTGTAAACATGGAAAGCAGTTTCCTTCATGTTTGTTGGCGTGTAGAAAGAGAGCACACACACACACACACAGACACACACACACACACAGGCGCACACACACACGCACACACACAGTATGAGCATTCATTAAGAGCTGCAGTGCAAACAACATAAAACTTAAAGCGCAGAATGTGTAGCGATGAAGGAGTGGAGCACCAACAGGAAATATTTTGTGTACAAAATTCCAACCTTTGCAGTTTGCTGGTTTGCTTTCAGAACACTTGCACACGTTTTGGCACTGCTGGATGGCAGCACAACGCGAAAGGTCACATGACCGTCAGCTAGGTTGCTTTTTTTTTGTCGATTTTCTCCAGATGCTTTCCAGATGTGGAGGAGCTTACAATCCTTGCTTTTCGTTGGTGCAGAGGGACTGACTGTGACAAACTTGAGGGGTTTTGTCAGGAAGAAGTGACAGATGGCGTGAAGCACAGAGGTCAAAAGTCACAGGGGTCTGTGCTCAGTATCCCACCTGCCCTGCGTCCGGATCATGTGATCACATAACGTCCAAGGGTGACAAGTGGCACATGCCGTATGGTCACACCATCGGGGCTGAGCTCAGCAGGCGTCTTTCATCCCCTTAGTAGTTGACCTTTGTGACGGCCCGTTCGCGCCCGCCGCCCTCCACCAGCTGGTTGACAGAACGCTTGCGGTTCCTTTTGAATTTGTTCAGGTCTTTGTCGAAAACCTCGCCGGAACGCAGGGCCGACACCAGGTCGTCAAATTCCCCTCCGACCTCCTCCGTGGCCCCGCTCTTCTTAGCCTGCCGCTCCCGCTCCCGCTGCTCCTTCAGCTGGCGACGGAAAGGCGATTGTTTAGTAACACAAACAGTGGCACCTTGGACACTGTGAGCAAAGTGTCTTACCATGGCCTCCATGCGTGCCCGCCTCTCCTCCTCGTCTTTGCGTCGCTGCATGTTTTCTAGGTCTTGACGAGCTTCGCTGAACGACCCCAAGAAGGTGTCGAAAATCCCAAAGAACTCGTCGGGTTGCATCCTCCCCTCCTCCTCCCCAAAGTGCTTTAGAGATTTGGTAAACTGCAAAGAAAAGCAAGCATGTCATTCCTCCGTCTTAAGACCAGCAAAATGTAAGGAAGGACAGTCAAACACTGGGATTTTGTCAGACATTTTGGATTACAGTGGTACCGCCACTTGATAGTGCCACAATTTAGGAGTGTTTTGAGATAACAGCTGTCTCTCACATAATTGTTATGCTCTAAGTCACGAGCAACATTGGAGTTGCAAGCATCTCTGCCATTAGTTGACGTAGCGAAGATCACAGTGAACTCGTGAGATCCGATCAAAATATCTGGTCTTACTTGCAAGCATCAGTTTATAGCTAGACATCCACATAACTTGGTTTTCCAAGCATGAGAAGGAAGAAAGTGAGTGTGAGGGCGACGTTTATTTGAGATACAAGTGTTTAGAGTTAAAGGGGTCATTTTATGATTTTTTTCTACATTTACAACACTTCCTTATGGTCTACATAACATGTAATGGTGGTCCTTTGGTCCAAATTGTGCATAGATTTTATTTTACAGACCATCTTCAAGCCACTTTTTGACCGTTTCTTCAGGAGGGTCATTTTGTGAGCGGTCTTAATCACATGGACAAAGATAAGACCTTCTGGAGGAAAGTTCTGTGGTCAGATGAAACAAAAATTGAGCTGTTTGGCCACAATACCCAGCAATATATTTGGAGGAGAAAAGGTGAGGCCTTTAATCCCAGGAACACCACTCCTACCGTCAAGCATGGTGGTGGTAGTATTATGCTCTGGTGGGCCTGTTTTGCTGCCAATGGAACTGGTGCTTTACAGAGAGTAAATGGGACAATGAAAAAGGAGGATTACCTCCAAATTCTTCAGGACAACCTAAAATCATCAGTTGGGTGTTCCAACAGGACAATGACCCCAAACACACGTCAAAAGTGGTAAAGGAATGGCTAAATCAGGCTAGAATTAAGGTTTCAGAATGGCTTTCCCAAAGTCCTGACTTAAACGTGTGGACAATGCTGAGGAAACAAGTCCATGTCAGAAAACCAACAAATTTAGCTGAACTGCACCAATTTTGTCAAGAGAAGTGGTCAAAAATTCAACCAGAAGCTTGTGGATGGCTACCAAAAGCGCCTTATTGCAGTGAAACTTGCCAAGGGACATGTAACCAAATATTAACATTGCTGTATGTACTGTATACTTTTGACTCAGCAGATTTGGTCACATTTTCAGTAGACCCATAATAAATTCATAAAAGAACCGAACTTCATGAATGTTTTTTGTGACCAACAAGTATGTGCTCCAATAACTCTATCACAAAAAAATAAGAGTTGTATAAATTATTGGAAACTCAAGACAGCCATGACATTATGTTCTTTACAAGTGTATGTAAACTTTTGATCGCGACTGTATATATATATATATATATATATATATATATACATATATATATATATATATATATATACATATATATATATATATATATATATACATATATATATATATATATATATATATATATATATATATATATATATACATACATACATATACATATATATACTGTACATACATATATATACTGTATATATACATATATATATATATATACTGTATATATATATATATATATATATATATATATATATATATATATATATATATATATATATATATATATATATATATATATATATATGTATATATATATATATATATATATATATATATATATATATATATATATATATATATATATATATATATATACATACATACATACATACATACATACATATATATATATATACATATATATATATACACATATATATGTACACAATATATATACAGTGCAATATATGATAAATAATAATATTAGATACATCTGTCCAGCGACTCCATCTTTGAGCTGATGACTTACTTAAAAGCAGATTTAAAATATATATTTTTTTAATGTCGTTTGTTTTTTCATACAGGAATTTTTTTTTTGCACGCTTGCAGTTCTTGCCAACATGTCCCAGGGCACACGTTAATTCAGCGCACTAATTACCGGGTTCCCGTTGTAAATCACATTGCAGGACAGTTTTTAAAATGCCCCAAAAAAGTGGTACAGATTATAGTTGTCTGCTGCATGTTTCAAACCATAGGAAAACCTCACATGTAGGAGAAGCATGTGAACATGAATATAGAGGGAAATGTGTGGTACACACAAAAACCTCATTTATAAAGGGTGGTGTGCACCACTTTTGTACTTATTATCAATTATACACTCAGTCTTCACCTGCAACAAACTATAACAACACACCCACTATTAGTGGGCGTGTTGTTATAGTTTGTGTTATAGTTTGCACACACTATCTGGCACTTGTTATTTGGATCTTTGTGGAACGGGCCCATAATATGCAAATGCATCAGTACACGTTTTGATTAGTGCTGTCAAACGATTGAATTTTTTCAGTCAAATTAATCACACATTTAAGTTTTGATTAATTTTCAATTATTACTTGCTAGCCTAATTCAAATTAACTTACAAAACACCCAGTAGTTAGACACAAATTCAATTGTATTGTCAGAATGTCATACAGGAACATTTTTAAAATGTTTCACTTGAATGCACGTCATTTGTTGCTCAGAACTTGCTAACAGTTTTATCCAAAGTCCCATCCGGGTGTATTTTGAAGTGAAATTTGCCAGCGAGCACAACAGTCGGAGTATCCCAACTCATCTTTGCACTGACGTATGCATTGACCTAATCACTAACAGAAATTTAGAAATTTGCGCGGTTAATATAAAGGAGCATGTGCGGTCAAAATAAATTGTGTGATTAATATGTCTTTACGCATGATTGATGATAATATTGTTGTACAGAGGATCTTGGACCAGCATAAACATATTACTTTAAGGTATGGCAGATCATTGCATTGACATTTAAACCTCTTGAGAGTCATTGTAATGCAGTGGAGTGGAAATTTGTGTTTTGCACAACAGAGCTAATTTCTTCCCAAAATGAGTAATTCTGACAAAAGACCAAACAAAAAGTCCACTGTAAAGGAAGGTGGTTCTCAAAATAAGAAAATAGTGACGAGATAAATACAACCTCCCCTCCCGTCCCTAGCTTTTCCGGAAATATGGCCCCCAAATCAACCCCGTCACGGACCCCCAAGAAACTGATGTTGCAATTAGTCCAAATTCCACCAATCCCCACAAATTATGCGCTCCCCGCTACCTTGACTTGACTTTATTAATTCATGCTTGCAGTGGAGCCAGGGCCCCACTGAAAAAACAGCTGAACTTTACAATGAATATCAAACAAACAAAGATAAAAAAAATTAAAAGAACAGACAGTATTTTATATAAAAAAAAAAAAAAAAAAAAAAAAAATTTCAGGGCAACAGCAGCATGGAAACTATTAGCATTCTGGTATATGACTGTATTACTTATTTAATTAGATAGTATCATTATACAGTTTAACCTTGTTCAATGCCCGTAACTTCCTCGCACATTTTGGCCAATTGAACTTTTCCCTAAATAGCACACGAACGCAAAAAGCCCACAGAATCTTGGAATAACTAATTATTAAGTAATGAGTGGCTGGGCTAAACACCTAAGCACAAAGAAGGAAGCAATACATTAATGTATAAATAGGGTTGTCCAGATACCAAAATGTATTTCGATACTTTTCAAAAAAAGGGCACCACAAAAAAAAGTCATGTTGGCTTCATTTGAACAAAAAATGTTTACAATACGTTAAACATATGTTTCCTATTGCACTTAAAGAACAATTTTAGAGGGTTAAAATTAAAATTAAAAATCATCAAACACACTGGGCTTTTCTTATTGCACTAAAAGAAACATTTACAATTGTATATATTACATATAACCTGCCATAATCTAGGATTAGGTTAGAATAGAATAAGAAGCTTAATTGACACTGAGATAGGCTCCAGCACCCCCCGCGACCCCAAAAGAGACGAGCGGTAGAAAATGGATGGATGAATGTATGAAATGCTTCATGATTTATGTTTGCCACTCCTGGTCTGGCTTTAAGACAAATACAGTTATTCCATCCATCCATGTTCTACCGCTTGTCCCTTACGGGGTCGCGGGGGGGCGGGGGGGTGCTGGAGCCTATCTCAGCTGCATTTGGGTGGAAGGCGGGGTAAAATACAGTAATTAGATATACCAAAAAGAATACTATGGCTAAAAGTACACGGATAAGACATGTAGCAGGTAAAACACACATTGTCAAAGATAAAACACAAAATTGTAGGAATTTTTTGCTAATAATTGTCAACAATCTACTTATCTACAGTATATAGTGCACAGCATTAAGCCGATTAACTACATTACCTGTCGATCTGACTGCTTGTTATTTCATTGTTTAGCTAAGTTTGAAGCACAGATTGTAATACTGTAATCGTGCCACCTTTGGCGAGGCATGGTCTAAAGCAGCGCGGCGCTTCCGTGTTTAAAGCGTCACCTTTATCGACAGTTTTGAAGCCCAAATACCTCCATATTATTAACCAGTAGAATTGCAGTTTTTGCCATTCTTCCTCTCCACACTGTTTCTCCTATATGCTGTCACCTTCAACATCATGCGCCTAGGCTCTGCACGTCCCAGACGCACGCGGCATGCGGATGAAAAAAAAGTACCGGAATTTTTCAAAGGCAGTATTGTATCGTTTTTAATTCGTTAGTACTGCGGTACTTTATTAGTAGCGGTATACCGTACAACCCTAGTCCAAAATATGTTTAAGCATTAAGCTACGAAGTAAAAGGTAAAAATGGCAGGATAAAAAGTTGGTGCCCTATGCTCTCTTTTTTCTTTTCTTTATGTATGCATTTATAGGATGCAAAAATATAAATAATGAAAACATTTTTTTTTTACAAAAAACAACAACTCATGAACTCCATGTGGCCATACAGTTGTGATATGACAACATTTTCCAATAATGCAGATCTAGCCTGTAATTATGGGCAGGTCACCATAGCAACCAAAACATCAATATGCCTCCTTTAATTAAGTTTCTGGTCAAATCTGTTTCCTCTAGTCACCATGGGTGTGTCTTCAATCAGGACATTCACCCACGCACACTTGTGCGCACACACACACAAACCCACAATTTAATCAATTATAGAACTAAATGCTGCAATTTAGTTCCCTAATATGTAAAATTATAACCTTAAATCATCTGATTCAAACATGCTGTAATCAAATCTAGTAAAAATTCTCAAAAAAATTCACGCATACCATTCTTAGCAATCACATGACACACAACAGTACATACTATGATTGCAAAAGGTGATATAGATTACATGAGCATAGAATATTATGTTAAGAGGATTGCACACACTGTAATGGTTGTATTGTCTACAACTATGGTCGCATGTGTGTTAATGACTCAAGTAAGATGCAAGAGTACGCTAACACAACAAAAACAAGACTAACAACACAAACATGCAATTCTGTGATACGTCATAAACACAAGTAAGCTTCTAAGAGAACATTCCGGCGCTTAAACTCACACTTAAACATGGAATGTATAATTTATATTAATTGATGCGTTTGAATGATAAAAGCATTCAAGCACTTCAACAGATGAATTAATGATGATGTTACAACTAACACCGTGAGCCTGACATTTGTACGCCGCTAATTACCACCAATACTCATAATTATTATTTTATTATTATGGATGGATGACAAACATACAATATAGTTTCAGTTTCATCCATGTCTCTGTGAACATGTAAGTGGGAGGAGTGTGCACATGTTGAATAAGGCTAAACAAAACAAATCTCCTCTTGATGAGAGGGAAAATCCCTTCTGTCCTCTAGAAACCTCCGTCCCACTAACCCTTATGACCCGAGACCAGTGTAATCCTTTGTAATGTATGTGGTAATGTCTAATGCTGGTTTGTGAGGCTCTGTGTGTATCTCTAACACGCACACACCCACACACATATGTGAAGCTTTAAAAATCCCTGCCTTATCTCTTCCGTCAGTCTCCTAAACCTATTTAAAGCCACTGTAAGTAATAATTTGTTTGACATTTTTGCTCATAGGCTCACCCTACAGTTCTAAAGTCATTTTTTATTGTTTACTAGTAATGGGTCAAACAATACTGAAGCACTGATGCATTATGAAACACAAAGACACACCGAGGGACGCAGTATTAAGAGAAGAAAATTTGTCCGATACAGCTACTGAGTCATTTGACTGTGAAGCGCTAAACCATGTTTATCAGTAAGCGCTTCTTTCGGGTCAGAAGTAACAGATCGTACTAAAGGAAGTCGGGGGAGAAGCATGCCGTTTGACATCGATTTGCCATCAACGATCTAATGGTGCGATGAAAAAGGAAACGTTGCAATGTGGGGGATCATTTTGATCTGGGTTTTATAAACGCAGATACGAATGTATGTACAACAGCAACTGCTCTCCAAAATAATCTTCCTCATTTTGACGAAATAAAATAAGAGGAACTCCTGCGACTTGTAAATGGGAGAAAACAAACAACATGTTTACTTGACCCACTTCCTGGGAAACTTATCAATGAGCTGTTTGTAATTTTAGGACCATCAATGTTAAATATTATTAACCTATCTCATTCCTCTGGTACTGTTCTCCTAGCATTCAAAACAGCGGATATTCATCTTCTGCTCATGAACCTAACCTCGATTCTCACCTACTGGTAAACTACCGGCTGGTGTCGCACTTCCTCTTTATCGCTAAAATTCTCAAAATAATTGTCGCACAGCAGCTAAATGAACACTTAGCATCTAACAATCTCTGTGAACCCTTTTTGTCTGGTTTCAGGCAAATCCCTCTACGGAGACAGCCCTCTCAAAAGTGACAAATGACCTATTGCTAACTATGAACTCCGATGCATCATCCATGTTGCTGTTACTTGATCTTAGCGATGCTTTCGATACTGTCAATCACAACATTCTAACGTATCAAAACCGTATCTGTATAATAGAATTAGCCTTTTCTTAGTGTAACTCCTATCTTACTGACAGGATGCAGTGCGTCTCCCATAACAATGTGACCTCGGAGTATGTTAAAGTAACGTTTGGAGTTCCACAGGGTTCGGTTCTTGGCCCTGCACTCTTCAGCATCTACATGCTGCCACTAGGCGATATCATACGCAAATACAGTTTTAGCTTTCACTGTTATGCTGATGACACCCAACTCTAGATGCCCCTAAAGCTGACCAACACGCCAGATTGTAGTCACCTGGAGGCGTGTCTAAATGAAATTAAACAATGGATGTGCAGCAACTTTTTCCGTCTTAATGCTAAGAAAACGGAAATGTTGATTATCGGTCTGCTAGACTTCTGCATTTATTTAAGGATACCACCTTAAAATTTGACAATAAAACAATTTAAGATATGCATTGAGGCTATAAAGTGTGTTATGTCCAATCACTCGATAATCAAACAAACTAATTGATAGATCACACAATTACTAAAATAATCAATGCCTGCAGCCCGAGTCTCCTCCATTAATGAGCAGCTTTCTCTAAAATGGTATGGTTTATTTGGGTGATGTTTGGCGGGCCAAACAAAGGTTTTGACGGTTCACCTATTGATAATTCATACCCATTCTCTGAAAAATAATGTTAGTGCCAATGCTAATAGTAACGCAACATGAAAAGCTCTCCAGGCTATAGATTACTTATTATTACTTATTATTATTACTTATTACTATTATTATTATTATTATTATCACTTATTATTATTATTATTATTACTTATTATTTAAACCCAGATTCCGAACTAACAAAGGTCTTAACTCATTCTCTTTCTATGCCACATCAATGTGGAATGCGCTCCCAACAGGTATAAAAGAAAGGGCATCTATATCCTCCTTCAAAACCGCAATAAAAGTTCACCTCCAGGCAGCTACAACCCTAAACTAACACCCTCCCCGGATTGCTAATAATCAAATGTAAACAATCAAATGCAGATACTTTTTCTTATGCCTTCTGATCTCTCTCTCTCTCTCTCTCTCTCTCTCTCTCTCTCTCTCTCTCTCTCTCTCTCTCTCTCTCTCTCTCTCTCTCTCTCTCTCTCTCTCTCTCTCTCTCTCCCTCTCCCTCCCTCTCTCTCTCTCTATGTCCACTACTTGCTGTCCATATCCTAAAACTGTTCAAGTTTATTTCCACTACTTGCTGTCCATATCCTAAAACTGTTCAAGTTTATTTTTGCTCTGAGACCGAAACATTGAGTTGATGTATTTTTTTCCACTGGAAATGAAGCGAAGCATAGAGTAGCTTTGACAAACTTTGCGTCAGACGCACACACACACCCACACACACCACACACAGTTGTGCCTGTTAAAAGTCTGGCCCGGTGAACACAGATTCTTTTGTTTTCCACCTAAAGTCGGTGTCCTGCTCCCCTACTTCTCTCCAACTGAAATCCCATTAGGCTCGTTTTACCACTAAATCCTCCTTAGGCGAATAAAAAAGTGGAAGGGAAACTACTTGACAGGCCTTACACCTCTCTTCCTCCCCATCTATCATACAAAATGTCGTACATTTCAACATGTGGGGGAGGGGAATCTAAGTTTGTAAAACAACTGATAAAATAACTGATAAGAATTGCTTACTAGTGTCAGCAATAAAATGTTCAATAGGACACTGCAAATCTTTTTTACACTTTTCTTTTTTTCCCCTAATATCTTCACATTTGTCCCACGATACATCAATAGGACAGCCAGGAGACTTTCACAGGGAACTGCACTTTTTTGGGGGAATTTTGCCTATCATTCACACTTATTATGTAAGACAAGAACAAATGTTTTTCTTTTTTATGCATTCAAAATATTAAATAAATGCAATCAAAAGTATCCTTACAATGGAGCTTTGAAAGTAGCCACTCTATTCTGCCTATAACGCCCATAAAAAAACATCCAAACACCTCCATTAAGGTTTTATGTACATGATGTAAGTATATATGTAATGTAGTAACAGGCATATTTATAATAACATTTAATATTTACATATTTTGCTCATCTTAAGCATACGCGGCACATTCATTTAAAAAAACGCATCAAGACGTGCACTTTTTCTTTTCCAACATCACTGATTATTACTCTTTGCAGACTTAATAAGAGCCAACAAACATAATAAAACATAACTTACTGTACAATGTCTGCTGCCATTAGCATCCCGACTGATAGAATGTTGTTATAGCACTATTTAGATGATGAATAACTCATAACACTTGCGAAGAAAAGGGGGGTGGAACCAAGCGTCTTTTTATGTCGTTCTCGCCATAAATTGGATGCCTAAGTTGACCAACTCTTCGGAATATGTCCTCATCTATTTACGCTCTAGGTGAGAGGCAGGATTTATGATGTAGAACAGGGGTCGCCAACTCGTCGATCGCGATAAGCAAGTTGATCTTTGGGAACTTACTGGTCGATTGCGAAAATATTACGAAACAAAATTATTAATATGACATCAGTGCGTGATAACCTCACCCAGGGAGTGACCAACAGACCTGCAATCAGGCAAGCATTTTAATACCTGAACATACCTGCACGCCTCGCCTCTCCTCTCTCTCTTCAGCCTCTCATCCCGCGGCTCTCGGCTCTGCGGCCCCATCCCCCGAGCACAGCCGCACGACACCTGCTCGTCTCACAAACGCACCTTTCATGACGTGCTCAAAAATCACCGAGCTGCAACAATGCATTACGGCTGATTGTTGCAATGCATAGGACATTTTCTAGCATCCAACATCAAACAACTCTTCCCTCAACCACAAGTCCATGACCATCATCGCTCGCCTGCGACGGGAACTAACAAGCCAACTACTAGAGTCTGTGAACATTGCTTCAAAATACGGATTTTGTGTTGATTTGATTACAAAACTAAATATTGAGTTATGACATATATATATATGTATATATATATATATATTAGGGGTGTGGGAAAAAATCGATTCGAATTCGAATAGCGATTCTCACGTTGTGCGATTCAGAATAGATTCTCATTTAAAAAATTTGTATTTTATTTATTTATTTATTTTTATTATTATTATTATTTTTTTTTAAATTAATCAATCCAACAAAACAATACACAGCAATACCATAACAATGCAATCCAATTCCAAAACCACACCCGACTCAGCAACACTCAGAACTGCAATAAACAGAGCAATTGAGAGGAGACACAAACACGACACAGAACAAACCAAAAGTAGTGAAACAAAAAGGAATATTATCAACAACAGTATCAAAATTAGTTACAATTTCAACATAGCAGTGATTAAAAATCCCTCATTGACATTATCATTAGACATTTACAAAAAAATAAATAAATTAACAATATTGTCACAGTCGCTTACACTTGCATCGCATCTCATAAGCTTGACAACACACTGTGTCCAATATTTTCACAAAGATAAAATAAGTCATATTTTTGGTTCATTTAATAGTTAAAACAAATTTACATTATTGCAATCAGTTGATAAAACATTGTCCTTTACAATTATAAAAGCTTTTTACAAAAATCTACTACTCTGCTTGCATGTCAGCAGACTGCGGTAGATCCTGCTGAAATCCTATGTATTGAATGAATAGAAAATCGTTTTGAATCGGGAAAAAAATCGTTTTTGAATCGAGAATCGTGTTGAATTTAAAAACAAAAATCGATTTTGAATCGAATCGTGACCCCAAGAATCGACATTGAATCGAATCGTGGGACACCCAAAGATTCACAGCCCTAATATATATATATATATATATATATATATATATATATATATATATATATATATATATATATATATATATATATATATATATATATATATATATATATATATATATATATATATATATATATACGTATGTATGTACTAACGTACATACGTACATACATACATACATACATACATACATACACTGTACATACATACATACATATATATACATACATAAATATGTATGTATGTATGTACTGTATGTATGTACTGTATGTATGTATGTATATACACGCACGCACGCACGCACGCACGCACGCACGCACGCACGCACGCACGCACGCACGCACGCACGCACGCACGCACGCACGCACGCACGCACGCACACACACACACACACACACACACACACACACACACACACACACACACACACACACACACACACACACACACACACACACACACACACACACACACACACACACACACACACACACACACACACACACACACACACACACACACACACACACACACACACAATACACACAAATAAACCATAGTTGACTTTGGTTTTTGGCTAAGACCAGGAATCTTGAGCTCGAAAAGGTTGGTGACCACTGATCTAAAATAAACTTCCACGAGAAAAAAAGCAAGGAAGCAGCTCACTTGTCGATCATGTCAATATTGGCACACAAGCTTGTGATCATGGCGCTGCTATAAATAGTTTGTCTGCGTTAGGGTTTATAATAATATCACTAATTCTTGGGTTGATATTCAAGTCACGAAATGTAAATGGAGTATTGTTGGCAGTTTTTGGATGGTTATTTATTGGGTTTTATGGGAGAAATGAAGGACGTCCCATTAGCTCAGTTGTAAGCAGACTTTTCTTTACGAGTTAGAATGCATTAAAAAAACATCTGTCATTATGTCTTTCATAATGATTGTAGACGATAGTAAAATTTCCAAAAAAAGGGAATGTTCCCTTTAAATGCATGGGTCCCAGTTGTATTAAGACGGAAAGAGGAGCGGTGAAAACAAAAATCAGAGTGCCAAAGAGAAGACAATGGTTAAATCTAATATTTCAGTGCTGGGTTTCCCCATCACTGTTAAAGCGATCACACTAGACAAAAGAAAGTATTATCACTTTTCTCTTGAGAGTTGAGTCTTTTATCTTCTCTTTTTTCAGTCTAGCATGAAGGGTAGGTCGTGAGAACAACTGGCTAAACATTCACATTTAAGCCACCACTTTGACTCTTAAGACACTTTCACTGTACAGTTGGCTTGTTAAGCCGTTACCTTGTCTTTGGCCTCGCTCAACTGATCCTCCAGTTCAGAGAAGCTGAAGCCAGCCACGGTGATGAAGTCGCCAATTACGGCCACAAACTTATCTCCGCGTTCCCTCGTCCTGCTGTGCTGCTGGTAGTGCAGCTCCTGGTGCAAAAACAAGACAAGAAATGTTTCACTTCTGAGCTGAACTTTGGCTTATTGGCTATATGTAGTGTACAGTTATGGTCATAAGTTTACATGAACTCACCAAGGGAATGAATGTTTTATCAATTTAGGTCTTTACTTGAACTTCTCTTATTTTGGGTGGAATGCTATACAAAGTATTTAAATTATTTTGGGTGCACAAGTGTTATAGTCTATTTAAGTCAATTTTTTATTTGTAATAATTAACAGAAAATCAGAATTATATTACTGTATTATTATTCTGGCTGGATATTTGACCACTCTTCTTAGCAGAATTAAATTGGTTGGGTTTACAGTTTTTAAGCATACAGGTAGTTCACAAATGTCCTACAGAGTTTAATGGGGCTTTGTTTAGGCATGTCATTCAATGAGTGTAACTTTAGCCTGCTTTATCCATTCTAAAAAAACTTTTTGATGTGTATTTGGAATAACTCTCTCGTTGGAACACCTAATCATGTCCAAGTTTGAGCAATCTAGCTGCATTTCAGGTGAGGAGGCTTTTACATCACCTTATCTATGTTTGTAAGCACTACTTAAATGCAGGGCCACCCCTGGCTAAATTGGGGCCCTAAGCAGCATTTTATTTTGAAGCCATCCCACCCATTACAATATATTTTCACATTGCATATTTATGTAAACATTTGTTATACTTTTTAAATCAAACTTGAACTCAATTTTATGTGTATTTGTAACAAATTCAAGGGATATACATAGGTAAATATTTTGTTATGGCAAAATAACACATTTAACATACATTTGTAAATGTTCCTGACACTTTGTTCCGAGTACAACTATTAACATGCCTATTAATAACACTGCGTGCCACTCAAGACAATGACAATATTTGGTTGAATTTGCCATAAATATTCTTATCAGTGACACAGCAGGAAGAGGCTAGTAGTAAGTTTGCGGTAAATATTCATATGAGGGGCCCTGTTATTTATGATCTGTGCATAGGGAGGAGCGGCCCTGCCGTAATGACTCCTCTAAACATACTTCTTGTCATTATGGTTTGATAACTCAATTATGGGTCTCGTCTATGCATCATACCTTTGTCCAGATGCCATTTGGTTTCTCAATGTGTACAGTTGCAAATTACTAGATTACTAGATTTCGGAGCAGGTTTCCTCCATTGCCTGTAAAACTGGCGTTTGCTGTGGGTAGTCACACTGGTGTTCCAGCCCGTTGTAGTTCGTGAGCCTTGAAAGTTCCTAAGTTGTTCCTAAACATGCTCACCAATTTCCTCTCATCTGAGCGTGACAGCATGTGGCGAAGTGGGGACACATCTAATTAACTTGTACTTACATTCTGTACTGTATCGTTTGTTGATTTTGGAATCCGCTGTCGTTTAGAAAAGGCTACAAATGCAAGTAATGAGTATTGGTTGATCCAATTATTGCAGTCAAACAAATTATTTTATGCTGCCAAAGAGAAACTATGAGCTGCGTCAATCATGATCACTAACAAGACGCTAATTGGGCCTAACTTTGTGAAATTAAGATATTCTGGTAGCTTCAGCAACGCTTATTATAAGATTTGGGTGACTGTCAGGGTGTGTATAAAAAATTCTGACCATGTTTCTCCGAAACTCCAATTGCATTAAAAACCTCACCCTAGTAATTAATGTGTACCCTTCCCAAAATCATAATTACAGGGATGAGAAGAACCAGTGGAAGCAAACAACACAAACTCACCGCCTCAAGAGCCTTCAGTCCACTTTTTATACTGTACACCTCTTTTTCTAATTCTGCCAAACTAGGAACAAAAACAAAACAAAAACACATAACAACATTAAATTCTTGCAAGTTAAGGTCACATTTGGGGTTGGTGATGTTTTAGTTTACATAGATGCTGCTAAAAGAGTGTACTGTACTTACTTGACTTTTGCAGCCTCTGGTACGGTGCTGAGGTCCAGCTGGATGTGTAGCGTGTCAGGGTAGTTCTTCTCAAAGATCATGATCAGGTAGTGCAGCATTGTGATGCTCCTGGTCAAATTTGAGGGAAAAATAAATAAATAAATAAATGATAAATGGGTTATACTTGTATAGCGCTTTTCTACCTTCAAGGTACTCAAAGCGCTTTGACAGTATTTCCACATTCATCCATTCACACACACATTCACACACTGATGGCGGGAGCTGCCATGCAAGGCGCTGCCATGCAAGGCGCTAACCAGCAGCCATCAGGAGCAAGGGTGAAGTGTCTTGCCCAAGGACACAACGGACGTGACTAGGAAGGTAGAAGGTGGGGATTGAACCCCAGTAACCAGCAACACTCCGATTGCTGACCCGGCCACTCTACCAACTTCGCCACGCCGCCCCTAAATACAGAACTGTTAATCAAGGCTCATGCTAACTTTATCTTAAAATACAATTGTCTTTATGAATGGACACACAGACAAGCTATCCTGATTCAATTTGACCATAAAGTACTTCAAAAAAGCCTTCTGTGGTCTGGAAACAGATTATTTTGACAGATTTAAAAAAAGCTAAATTATCATATCAGAGTAAGGGGATCGGCTATGGTGGAGGAGTGATATGGCTTTCGCATGAATGACTGGTGTTTGAATATGAGTGTGAATGCTGTCTGTCTATCTGTGTTGGCCCTGCGATGAGGTAGTGACTTGTCCAGGGTGTACCCCGCCTTCCGCCCGGATGCAGCTGAGATAGGCTCCAGCACCCCCCGCGCCCTCGAAAGGGACAAGCGGTAGAAAATGGATGAATGGACTGGTAAGCAAAAGTGCCCACTGTTTATTGAGGATGTGAATGCTGACATAAGTAGCAAGACGAATTGTGAACTGTTAGGGCTATACTCTCTAATCACACTCAGCGATGCTACTAAACTGGATAAAACTTTTACACTCAAGTTAGCACCCTTTGAGAAAAAAAAGAGGAAAACTGACAAAAAGAAGAGGACAATTTTTAGTGCTGCCACGCAAGCGCCGAAAGAAAATTTTGAAAATTAAGACTTCATTTCCTGGACTATATTTTTTCTTTAGATTTATTCTCATCTACCAACCTCTTTTGGTTGTCTTTTTGACACTTACATGTCCCATGTAAGAAATATATCACAGAATGTTTAGCTTTTTTAGTAGATAATTTACTAACATTATTATCATCGAAAATGTCTATGAATGTTCCCATTCATCCAGTTCATTGTCATCTCAGGGCATTCAATCGATCACAACTGGACTGTTTCATCATCATCATCAGCCATTGTCAGTCCACTGCTGGACGAAAGCCTCAGCATGTTTCTGCCATAGTGAACGATCTCTAGCTGCTCCCTGCCACTGCACTGTTCCCCAATATTTGTCTATCTCATCTCGCCATCTCACTCTTGGTCTTCCTCTATTTCTGCTCCCATCCATGGGTCTCCATGATGTCATTAGGGAAGTCCATCTATTATCTGTTTTACTGATATGTCCAGCCCACTTCCACTTACTGAATTTGATAGTTCTCATAATGTCTTGGACTTGCGTTTGTTTTCTCACCCATTCATTTGTTTTTCTGTCTTTATATGTGATTCCGAGCATATTTCTTTCCATGTTGTGTTGTGCTGCTGCTATTTTCTTTTCCATTTTATTTGACAATGCCCAGGTTTCAGCTCCATATGTCATGGTTGGTAACACGCATTGATTAAAGACCTTTCTTTTTAGGCTTAACGGTATTTCTCCTCTCATGATGTTGCTCAGTTTTCCATATTGGCACCAGCCCAATCTGATTCTCCTCCCTATCTCCTGTTCTTGACTCTTTTCTTTCAGGCTAAATCTCTGCCCCAGATAGATATATTCATTAAATTCATCAATTTCATTTCCATTAACAGTCACAGGTCCATGGGGTACCATGGAATTTGCCATAACTTTTGTTTTTTTCATATTCATTTTCAATCCACAACATTTGCTGGCATTTGCAAGGTCTTTAAGCATATCTTAACTGGACTGTTTGGTTTGTCTTAAAATAAATGATAAATGGGTTATACTTGTATAGCGCTTTACTACCTTCAAGGTACTCAAAGCGCTTTGACAGTATTTCCACATTCACCCATTCACACACTGATGGCGGGAGCTGCCATGCAAGGCGCTAACCAGCACCCATCCAGAGCAAGGGTGAAGTGTCTTGCCCAATGACACAACGGACGTGACTAGGATGATAGAAGGTGGGGATTGAACCCCAGTAACCAGCAACCCTCCGATTGCTGGCACGGCCACTCTACCAACTTCGCCACGAAAAGATGTGTCAGCGCCCATCCGAGTAGGCTTCATCAGTTCGTGCTCATAATAATAATCTAAAAAATTAGATTGGTCAGATCGAGTCCAGCAGCTGGTGCCAAAACCCCTAGTATTTATACTCCAAAAACCAGGAGGGTGTGCCTGGGCAATGATGGTTTCACCCTGTCGTAGTGAGAAAAACAACTGTTTAAATGCATCCTAACTGTCAAAGCAAATGTAATGCAATTGAAATTTAATGTAAAATTATATAATATGTATACAAATAATTTTGAAAACCTTTCCCATTTGGTAACTCTATCTTAAAGCCACACCCCCTCAGGTGATATACTTCCGGTGTTGTCGCCTCTGTTTACATCCGTCAAGTCAAAAACATACCTTCTAGCTGGTTACTAATAAATGCTCTAGAACAGGGGTCACCAACCTTTTTGAAACCAAGGGCTACTTCTTGGGTACTGATTAATGCGAAGGGCTACCAGTTAGATACACACTTAAATAAATTGCCAGAAGTAGCCAATTTGCTCAATTTACCTTTAACTCTGTTATTATTAATAATTAATGATATTTATCTTTGTGGAAACACTGATCATCTTAATGATTTCTCACAATAAATATATATAGAAACAGATAAATATCAATATGCAACACTTTATTTTTATATTTTCTCTAAGTGCACATTTTTCAAATTGAACATTTTCAAATGATCACTTCTAAGACAGTCTTGTGAAATCACAATATCCCATTTTAACTAGCTAGCCACTAACATTTTTTAACAAATCATGAATTACTTTGCACCATGTTTGTACAAATAATAACTCATGTAAAATACAAAAGTAAACTCTCAAATTTTTAAATCATGTCACACTTTGAACTGGACACCAAATCTGTTATCTGTTTCTTTGTCAGTTAGTGGGAAGCCTGGCATTGCATGCTGTTAACTAGTGTGTTGTACTCTGGTGTGTAACTTGACACTGCAACTCTGAGTGAGCCTTGCAGATGTGCATCAGTGAGGCGTGTTCTGTGTTTGTTCTTGATGAAGTTCATGTCAGAAAAGGCTGATTCACAAAGATAAGATTTTTCCTCATTGTTTGCGGAACCTTCTTAATCTTTTGGACATATTTTCACAGCAATCTGGCCTTAAGCTTAATTATGATAAATTTAAAATGTTAAGGATCGGAAATCTAAAGGGAACGTCCTTTCGAATGGAATGCAAAGTGCCTGTTTTGTGGACAGATGGACCAGTTAACATACCTGGTGTTGTTGTCCCAGAAAATCTGGAAGATCTAGGCTCAGTAAATTATGATAATCGACTAAGAAAGCTGGACAAAATTATGCAATTATGGAAAGGGAAATCCCTAACCTTGTATGGTAAAATGTCTATTGCCAACTCGTTAATTATTCCTCAATTTATTTATTTGTTTTTGTCATTACCAGCTCCATCACAAAACTTTTTTAAGATTTATGAGCGGAGGGTCTTCGATTTTGTCTGGAACGGCAAACCAGAAAAGATTAAAAGAAACGTTTTGTACAAAGAGTATGAATATGGGGGCCTGAAACTTCTCAACCTTGAAGCTATGTGTCTGTCTTTAAAAGCATCAATTGTTCCAAAGATGTATTTAAACATTGAGTGGTACACAAATGTCCTGTTGGACAAAAAACATGTACTGTATCAAAAGAAATTGTATCCTTTTTTACAAGTGATCCCTTCCCAGAGAGTCTGCTGGGAAACATGGCGGGGTTCATAAAGGAAACAATCCACCCATAGTGGTGTTTTCAATTTTATGTGCCAGAAAAAAGAGACGATATTTTGCAGCAGTTAACATGGATGAATTCTAATATTGTAATAGATGGAAAGCCTTTCTTTTGGAAAAATATGTTTGAAAGAGGAATCATTTTTGTCAATGATATTATCAATGAGAATGGTAAAATTATGAAGTATGATGAATTTAGAGCTATGTATGGTGATGCTTGCTCAAGCTTTTCATTTTATCAACTAACTGGAGTAATTGGGAAAAGATGGAAACAAATAATTAATTATGGAACTACTAAATTATTAGTTTGTAAACCTCTAATAAGAAATTCTAGTTGGCAAAAAGGAACTAAAATAAATAGAAAAATATATAATTTTTATTTAATGAAGAAATCTTTGAAGGCTGCCTCATACAACACAAATGGAAAATGGGAGGACTTTTTTGACTGCCCGTTGCCATGGGATGCCATATTCAAACTAATCTATAAAACTACTATCGATGTGCAAAATCGTTATTTTCAAATTAAAATTATTTATAACTTCTTACCCACAGGGAAAATGTTAAAATTATGGAAAATGACAGAGTCAGATGATTGCCGATTTTGTTGTCAGGAGCCTGAATCCACCCTGCATTTGTTTTGGTATTGTCATATTGTGTCTTTGTTTTGGGTGGAAGTTGAAAAAATGTGTTTAAGGATTGGTTTGTTTATGAAGCTTAATGTGGCTTCTGTTATTTTAGGAGAGTTCATTGACAATCATGATTTAGTCCATTTAATTATAGTACTCGGTAAAATGTTTATTTTTAAGGCCAAAAACAGATATTCACTTAGTATTACTTTCTTTAAAACATTTATTCAGTATTTTCTAACTTTAGAAAGTTACATGGTTGAAAACGATAATGATGCCAAAAAACATTTAAAAAAAAGATGAGAAGTCCTCAAAGGCTTATTTTGAAAGTATAATTATGTTTATAGATTATATGATATCTGTTGTTGTGTTCCCTAATTTGAGTGACCTGGACATAATCTGGACTGTACATAAATGCTTATTTTGACAATGTAATTTTGTTTATAAATTATATGCAATCTGTTGTGTTCCCTAATTTGTTTCTGTGTACATGAATGAAGGTGTGTGTTGCTGAGTCCGACTTGGACATTATCTGGACTTGGCCTGATTTAAAAAACCCTTTAAACAAATCTAATTTCATTGACAACCTGGTCTGTTGAAGATAAGGCCGTTTTTTAAAAAATAAAATAAAATAAAATAAATAAATAAAAAACATTTTTTTGGATAAAAAAGAAAGTAAAACAATATAAAAATAATTACATAAAAAATAGTAATTAATGAAAATGTTAGTGGACCAGCAGCCTATACAATCATGTGTCCCTTGCAGATGTGTTGTCTATGTTGTGGGAACCAGAATATTGGTAGCAGAAAGAAATAACCCCTTTTGTGTGAGTGGGTGTGGATGAGTGTGCATGGGGGAGGTTGTTTGGGTTGATGCACTGATTGAAAGTGTATCTTGTGTTTTTTTCTATGTAGATTTAATTAAAAAAAAAAAAAAAAAAAAAAAATATATATATTTTTTTTTTTTTTTAATTTTTTTTAAATTTTTTATTATTTTTAGAACAGGCCCGCGGGCGACTCATCTGGTCCTTACGGGCGACCTGGTGCCCGCGGGCACCACGTTGGTGACCCCTGCTCTAGAACGACAACTGGTTTGGAACTATCAGTGTTCGGATTGTAATTATCCAAATAAGATTAGCAGTAAAGTGGACAGCCGTCAACGTTGTGGCTCGGAGAGCGAACGCAGGTGACAACAAGTTTTGGCATTAAATAAGAAAATAAGATCGTAAACATATTAGACAACTTCTCTTTCAGTAGTAAGTAAGGAGACAACGAGTCTTAATTGGCTGCTGACATATGCAGTATCATATAGTGTCATTTCTGGTTGTTTTATTTTGTCAAAATTATGAGGGACAAGCGGTAGAACATGGATTAATAATCTACTTGTTCATTTACTGTTAATATCTGCTTACTTTCTCTTTTAACATGTTCTATCTACACTTATTTTAAAATGTAATAGTCAATTATTCCTCTGTTGTTTGATACTTTACATAAGTTTTGGGTGATACTACAAATGTTGGTGTTAATATAATACCAAGTATTTACAGTATCATACATTGGTCATAATTAAAGTTCTCCTGTGCCCAGGCATGTATTTCCTGGGTTTATTAACAATAAAAAAGACAAAAGATTTTGTTATAAAAAAATATTGACGTAATCATTGTAATATTGACTATGTACGGCTCTTGTACTTGGTAGCGTTATAGTCAATGTCTATGTATGGTGACCCACCCATGGTATTTGTTTACATTCAGGAGCGCTAACTTGCTTTTAGCGGTTAGCTAAAGTATCCTCCTACAGTATGTGGTAAAGCATGTTCTGCTACTCCTCATCCTGTAGGGATGATATTTGTAATAAACATAGTTTATTTGTAGCCATGGAGGCGAGGATTTCTGATTTAGAAGTAGCCGAAACACTGCAGACTTTGGATGAACGTTAGCCGCTAGCTAGCTAGCTAACGGCTAACAAGCGCAAGAGCTAAGCACTTTTTGCAGAGCGGCGCTTCAGTCTTTATAGCTTCAACTTCATTATTAGTTTTTAAGCCAAAATGCGTCCACTCTTCCTTTTCTATCTCCATGCTGTTTCTGTGTGCGATGCCTAACATGCACCTCTGCTCGTTTTACCAGCAATGTCATGTAAACGCCGCCCTGTCCGGAAAATAATTAAGTACCGGTATTTTTCAGAAGAAGTAAAGTACCGTTTTTAATTCATTAGTACCGCATACCGTACAACCCTTGTTCACACTTATGTGGAAAAAAATCGCATACAGGTAACATACGAGCAAAAATAAATGAATTGACATGTAATGTGAACATAGCCAATGTCTCTGTCCTCAGTCAAAGTCTGCATCTTCTTACCTGTCTATGCTTGACTTGGTATCAGCGATTTTATTGAGGCTGGAGACCTTGAACCCGAACGCATTTCCTCTCTGGCCCTTGTTCATGAAGTTACCAAAGGCAAGCACAACCTCCAGGATCTGAGCGAGCCTCTTGCTCCGGACAATCTCCCTGGAAGCGTTCAAGATGGCTGTGGGAGAATATGGAGTGAGAGAAGTGAATGGAGAGAATCCTTGTTGTGGTGATTGATAGTACATTTGGTAAGTATGTCACTCAGCTTTTCAAAGGCACACTTCATGAGGTCTACTCAACAATCTACAGTGATCTAATACAATACATCTGGAGCTTTTTTCCAAGACACTCATTCAGGTTTTAGCTGTACAGTTTCCTTATTTCCAATGTCCTTCACAATGATTGATTAATAAAGCTTTCAGTAAGTGGGCAGATCAGTAGGGAAGCCCATCAAGTCCTTCCATCCACTTACATAACAGCAGTAGGAAGAAAGAATATTCCCAACTCTGTGCTGTCAGTTTCCTTCCCCCAGAGAACAGGCCTCTCTGGCAAAGTGCAGGTGCTTCCCTCTCCCCACAGAGGAAACTTCAGTGTGAATGCTCAAACCATTATAATCCATACAGTTATTGTTCCAGCTCACTGTGCCATGATAAAGCATTAGAATCATTATCAGTTACAGTGTTCTGCTTGACACACAGAACAGCCTGGCTGAACTCTGCTCCATCTTTTGAAAATTCTTCTATTAAACACTTTGGGTGGTCCAGGAAATTACAGTGTCATCTTGGGTAAAACAACGCAATATGATTGAGAACTTAGTATGTGTGGTTTGAGAACATTTGGACCGAACAACAAAGATTTCAAGAAGCTTGGATCCCAACCCAATCCTTGCAGGATTAGGCTTCTGTTTTCTTTCCAATCCTGATGGCCAGTAAAGTCACAAGATATATTGTATTTGATCTCTCGGGCTAAAAAAAATGCTGCAGCACACACACAAACTATCGCAGAAAAAAACAACAAACATGCGCGCTCACATGACCATGGGATTAATTTAAAGTCTTTTTGTTCCCTTCAGGTCTTTGAGTTGAGCTGCGTGTTTACGAGCAAAGGCTTTTCCGTCTCAACATCAGCCAATTTTCCAAAACATCCTCCTTGGTAACCTGGAAGCCCGTTTGTAGAGAACACGCTCTCTAACCCACACACACTCTTTTGCACACATGCACACAAGGGACCTGAACCCACGTTGGAGCTTTGACAAGGCACTTTTAGACACAGTTTATGCATTTGACTATCCTACAACATTACATTATTAGCTTGTCATAATGAACATCTTGGCTCCATCTGTGCTAAAACTGCAGAACAAACCTTTCAACCAAAGTGAAATCTTTAATCCTTATATAAATGTAATCTGTTTAAAGCATACTTTTATCACAGTTTGCCTATTCCATAAATATAAAATAATGAGTTAATACTGTCCAATAGAGTGGTCTCCTTACCTTCCACTTTTGGCTTGGTTTCAGCAAGGCGCTCTGCAAACTTCTTCTTAAAGAACAAAGCCTGTAGTCTCTGTTGGTAGTGGTCAATTCTAATGAAAAGAAGAGGAGAAAATAATTGAGATCAACTTGAAGTTGGCTTGAAATCAACCAAAGATATTGATAAATATGCTTGGAATATATAGGGACGGGGTTGGGATTTTAAACAGTGTAACTCAACTTAATAGGCACAAAAAAGTACAGTTCCTTATTGTTCACAATCATTATAATAGACATGACGAAGACGTATTTTTTTTAATGCATTCTAAATATTAAATAAATGCAATCAAAAGTCTGCTTACAATGGAGCCTATTGGAGCCACTCTATTCTGCCTATAAAGCCCTTAAAAACATCCAAACACCTCCATTAAGGTTCCATATACATGCTGTAAGTATATACAGTATGTAATGTAATAACAGGCACATTTATTTAACATTTAATTTTAATGTATTTTGATCATTTTAAGCATCATCAAAAATGTATCACAACATTTGCTTTTTTTTTTAACAGCATCACTGAATATTATTTACTGCAGACTTAATGTGAGACAAAAAACATAATAAAACATCACTTACTGTGCAAGGTCTGCCTTAATTAGGATGTTGACTGCTGGGACATTCATATATTCCCGTTTAGATGGAGAATAACTCATAATCGTCGCAAAGAAAAGGGGGATGGACCCAAGCGTCTTTTCTTGGAGTCTCTTTTTGTACTAACTTTTCGGAATACGTTCTTAGCCTTCTTCTATCCTGGTGAGAGGCATGATTTATAATCTACAATAAACTTCCAGGGAGGAGGGAAGTGATAAAGCAGCAGACCATTCGACGATGTCAACATTGGCACACAGGCTTGTGATCATGGCGCCGCTATAATAGTTTGTCTGTGTTACCGTTTATAATGACAATATCGTTAATACTGTGTAATATTCAAATCATGAAGCACTTCCCATTGCCTCAGCTGTAAGCAAACTTTTATCTATCTTTACCAGTTAGAATGCATTAAAAAAAATCCAATCGTCGTCATGTCTTTAATAATTGTAAGCGATAGGTAAAATTCCAAAAAAGTGCAGTTCTCATTTAAGAGTGCCCCAACTTAAAAGTGTTTTGGGATAAGCGTTGTCTGTCGGCTAAATGTTATGCTCCAAAGGGGCCCCATCATGCAAAACCTACCTTTCTTACTTATTGGTACCTACTGTTTTGTATCTGGGATCTGCTTAAGTCCCGACAATTTGAAATTAAACCGTGGAGGCATTGCGGAGATATTTATACAATAATCTTGCCTTCCTTCCTACTTCCACCAAACGAGCTGTTTGCAATATGCACAATTGGTGATGTCACAAACTGAGAAAACTGTCAGGGGATTATCAGTAAATGGTATAAATCAGTGCCTTTGCGCGCATCCGCCATTGTAGTCCATGCCGTGGTCAATAAGCTCCTTTTTTGGCTATTCTCTTGTTGTGGGGCAGACTGTCGCACATGCACATTCATCCTTTATTTTTGCCATTTCTAACAAAGTAGCATATAGTTCTCACTTATATCTGTTAGTAGGCTCGCTATGGAAGTGCTGAAAACTACAACAAAGTGGGCAAGGAGAAGACTCTATCGAAAAGGAGGCACGTAAATAAGACCACCCACAAAATGATGCATGCTGAAGAGGCAGTCAGAAAGTCTCACGAAAACGATCTGTAAAACATAAAATTTTGAACAAAGAACACCCATTACATGTTCGGTGGACCACAATGAAGTGTTTTAAATGTAGAAAAAAAAATCATAATGTGACCCCTTTAAGTTGCAAGCAAACATTTGAGTTAAAAGAATCTCCGCCATTAGTTGGCATATCAATCGTCATTAGAACCCTGTAAAATCCGCCCAAACATCTGGTCTTACTCGCTAGCATTAGCTTATAGCTAGATGTATACATTTGTTTTTTCAACAATGAGAAGGAAGAAAGTCAATGTCAATGACAAAAACATGACTGAGCGTGTAGCTAGCTAACTTGGCAAACCAGTTGGAGCTACCTACGTACGTATTGTTTTTCATGCAATATGTATTATCGAGAAGTTTGATTTTTTTTTTTTAAAGGTATGTTACATGTTACAATTGGGCTGTTTTGGAGGCACTGATTTGAGATACATGTGTTTTGAGTTAAGAGCTCTGTCACAGAACCAGTTAGAATCATAAGTTGAAGTACTATTTTATTAAATGTTAAAACAAATACCGGACATGTATTTCATGGACTGCAAGCAATACAATGGACAGGATAACAGTGCACAACAAGAAACAATGTTTTAGTCAGCTTTTTGAAACCCCCCAGCGTGTGGTAAAGGGAAGTTGACGTCTAATTTACCCTTGCTATGTTACTTATAACTTTAAAATTGTGGGCTTGCTATGTTTGGAATCTCCTCTTATTGCTCGTAAACATTCTTTATGAAGGCGTGTGTACCGGGCGGATAAAACAGTGGTAGTGTACCTGCTCATTTCAAAAAGGAATCGATCTGCTCTGGCCATGCGCTCCAGTTCGTGTTTGTGCTCCTCTAGTAGATCAATGTCGCTCTTCTCTGGGACAAACTTCAGCAACTAAAAATACACACAGGTAACAGTGACTTCAATGCACTATGTAGGGCCAACGAAAATATTTACCAGTTATAATGTACACATTTAATGTAGAACCCATCCAAACCTCTTATCTACCTGATTAATTTGTTTGTGTGTAACTGTTATGATAAGAACTCCTTTGTGGATTTGTGACAGGGAAAAAATAATACTGATGTATGACATTGGGCTCTTAGAAAACACCACCAGTTCAATGAATTACATATGGAAAAAAGAAATACAAATGTGCGTTACAGCATACATCAAATATATATTATATTAGTATATATTAAAACGACTAATTTCTACTCTATCAATGAAATCACAATAATTATGTTTCTTCAGTCTAAAGTACAAATGCTTACCTGCTCCAGCATATCTTTGGCCAACTCTTCTCGCTCATCCATCTCTAGGATCGCCCTCTTGATCTCTTCATTGCTCATTTTTAATCTTCAAAAGAGGAGGAAACATATATATTTGAGTATGAAACCACACCACATTCAGATTTTACAAGATTTTGTTTGTGGCTTCATTTTGGTATTTAATATTACTTATTATTATCATTATCCTTATTATCATCATTATTGGACTCCTGAAGGTACCCTACCCTAAACCTAACGTCATCACCCCACATACACACAAACAGTATGTTTACATACTGAAAAATTATTGTAATTTGGTTGAAAGACTTTTAAAAAAAAAAAAAAAATCTTGAATACAATTTTTTTACATGCAGAATGCAGCTTGTAATGTATCCAAGATTTTGCATGGAAACAACTTTAGTATGTTTTTTTTCTGATTATCTGATTGGTAAATGGTAAATGGGTTATACTTGTATAGCGCTTTTCTACCTTTTTAAGGAACTCAAAGCGCTTTGACACTATTTCCACATTCACCCATTCACACACACATTCACACACTGATGGAGGGAGCTGCCATGCAAGGCGCTAACCAGGACCCATCGGGAGCAAGGGTGAAGTGTCTTGCTCAAGGACACAACAGACCTGACTAGGATGGTAGAAGGTGGGGATTGAACCAGGAACCCTCAGGTTGCTGGCACAGCCACTCTCCCAACTGCGCCACGCAGATTAATGATTAATGTAGAACTATCATTAGTGGATAATATTTATCAAAATAATAATTCAATATTTTATCCATAATAATTAGTGCATATACAAAACCCAAAACCAGTGAAGTTGGCACGTTGTGTAAATCGTAAATGAAAACAGAATACAATGATTTATTTGCAAATCCTTTTCAACCTATATTAAATTGAATACACTGCAAAGACAAGATACTTAACATTCAAACTGGTAAACTTGGAATTTGATGCCTGCAACATGTTTCAAAAAAGCTGGCACAAGTGGCAAGAAAAACTGAGAAAGTTGAGGAATGCTCATCAAACACTTATTTGGAACATCCCACAGATGAACAGGCTAATTGGGAACAGGTGGGTGCCATGATTGGGTATAAAAGCCGCTTCCATGAAATGTTCAGTCATTCACAAACAAGGATGGGGCGAGGGGCACCTCTTTGTGAATAAATGCGTGAGCAAATTGTCAAACAGTTTAAGAACAACATTTCTCAACGAGCTATTGCAAGGAATTTAGGAAAGGAAAGACGATGTAACACAGTGGTAAAAATGCCCCTGTCCCACTTTTTTTTGCAATGTGCTGCCGCCATTAAATTCTAAGTTAATGATTATTTGCAAAAAAATGAATAATTTTCTCAGTTCGAACGTTAAGAATCTTGTCTTTGCAGTCCATTCAATTTAATATAAGTTGAAAAGGATTTGCAAATCATTGTATTCTGTTTTTATTTATGATTTACACAACGCGCCAACTTCACTGGTTTTGGGTTTTGTACTAGGTATGAATAACAGGATGCTCCCCTGTCTTTAAAAGCTAATGACGCCTCTGTTTCTAACTTTTGTCAAGGTTTCTTGAACACACCACAGTTATATGCTATCATGCAAAAGTTAAATTTAAAGATAACTTTGTGCAATGCTGCCTCAAATAGATTGATCATATTTGTATCTCTTTGCTATCACCTCATTCTGGTTCCCAAATATTGGTGCTTTGTGTGAATGCATTTGAGTGAGCTTTGATGAATTTATGAAGTGTTCCATGCTGGATTTGTTGCTACCAAAAGGAAGAAAGCATTTAGATTTTTGCAAGGGGGTGTAGGTAGTGTTACACATTCCTAATTTGATTCTAACAACCTTATATTTGAAGTTTGACAGCCAAATGGATTTTATCTGAACTTGTACAACATTGTACTATATGACTGACAAAATAAAAATAAATAATTAAATTCATGCCACGATCATGTAGCCTCCTAGGGGTTGTGCCCCAAAAAACCCACACAGATTGTTTATGCAAAAAGCTGGCCTAGACCGCAACAATAAACATACTGTGACTTTAACATTTTTTTTAGGATAGGGGAAACACAGCGAATCAACACTGAGCATTAAGATCGTTATTTCAAGATCCAAATTTGTATTACAGTTGTTTGACAACATTGTTGTATAGTTGTATTGATTTTTGAATAACACCTGACTTAAGATATTTAATGTAGCTAAGGTCAAAGGTTTTGCGCTTACATTTACCCTCTTAACTGATTTCCCCAGTGTTTCTGTACTTGCATATCTGTACTTGTTGTGTCAGTCCTGGGACCATTGCCACGTGATCCCAGTGCCCCTGAGCAGTTATAGGTGTCCAAGGTTGTGATCAATAACAGCTCTGTATGTCTGCACATTGAAGCCTTACAGACTAACTGCTGACCTTAATTAGGGTCGGGTGCGCTATTGACACACTATTGAGTCGAGGAGCTTGCTGCAGATTCCTTGGAAAAAGAGAGGCTCCAGGAAGCCTGTTTATTGATTTGGACTGGGAGAGGGTTGGTCAAAAGTCTCTAAAAATGGTTTGCATCACGCTGTTAGAAGACAAATGGAAAGCAATTTGTTGAGTGGAAACTGAATGATGACAATTGATTCCAGGTCAGATGTAGAGAGACCTGAGGCCAACTGGGAGGTGGGAGTGTGTGTGTCAGGTAAATATAATCTCACATATCCTGCAGCAAGTTGCACATTCTGCTCTGACCTTTGACCCCCACCCAATGGGTCACTGTCACCAAAGTGCTAATTAGCTGTATTGATTTAACTAATAAATCCACTAAACAAATCCGTTTGTGGATGATGTGATGTTGCATGGTTACTGTACGTACTTTGAAAGGAGGATGACACAGTTCTGTGCACGTCGGCCATCTATGACTGACAGCTCCTTGACTTTCCTTGTGCTGACATATAAATCATCCATGGAACCTGTCTCCTTCTGCAGAAAGAAAAAGAGAAAGAGATTAATAGATGCATTGCCATGGTTCATGGATCGGTCTTCTGCACAATGAGACGTCTTATTCCTAACATCTGTAACATCTTTAATACATTCAGAGAAGAGGTGACGTTGTGCGTGCATTCGGAGCAGATTAAAAAGTAAAATAAAAATGATCCCTTGTCATTTCAGGGCAGAACAAAAAGTCGCTGTCTTGCCAAATACTTAAGATGTAGTTTGCAGTCATTCACTGTACGTCGAGGTCATTCTTAAAAGGGAATTATAATGCTCATTTTCTGAAGCTTTTAAAATTAAATTGGTTCTCACTATAGTAAGTTTCTTTTAATAAAATAGTCCATAAGTCTCAAGGTTGTGTTCACGGTAAAGCTGCATTGTTCTCCCCTTGGCCGAAACTCTTCTCCCTGGCAACGCCTTCTCTGTTGCAATTGGTCACGTGGTCAAACTGCCTTACTTTAGCATCTTAAAAAACACTTTATGATGGCCATTTTCATAAAAAGTGATCAAGGTACTGAAAAGCAGTTATGGCTGCAGGCTACTCCCTAAAGTTGTGACATTAGGAATTTGCAAGATCTGGTGGAAATCTCAAGAAGTTCTCGTACCCGATAATTCGCATGATTAAGGTGTGGCATATAACTGAAACCAGGGATTACTTAAGAATGATATAGAACATCATGTAGAACAAAAGCACAACATAAACAAAAGTATGACAATTTGGATTTATAGGATAGGGACTTCTGACAATCTGTAATGTAAGACCTCTGAATTAATTTAAAAAAGTAAAATAAATAACTTTCTGAGGTAAGTCGCCACTGTAGACAATGCATGCAGCCTTAAATAGCTCACGAAGCGACAGTAAAGACTGTTCAAACTTGGTTTGGAGTTAGATAATTTTATGAGCCTCACACAAATGTAAAATGTATTTTAAAAAATCTCATGGGTTAAAAGAGTATAAATCTTGTTAAAAAAACAGTCTATTTAGTTTCCTGCTTACTAGAAAGAGTTCTTCTGGTTGTTGGGTGTGAGATTAGATACATCTTTTAAAGAAAATGGCATTTTTCCATACTCTCCTTGACCTCCAAAGGCTGGCAGCAAATGTAAGTTGGCAGTTGAGGATAACTACTTTTATTGGGTGTGCCAAAGTCCTCTACGCTGACATTAAAGATTAATTTGCCAGCTCCAAACACTAAAACTGGAACCAATTCTCTTCATCTTTACAGCAGTTTTTACTGGCAGTGAACAAGATATTTTTTGTCCTTCTAGTATTTGCACATTGAATAACATATAAGCCAAATGGATATTTGACAGTTAAGGCGTTGAAACATAAAAACAATAATTATTGCTGTTTGAAGCTTCAATTTATGACACTCCATGGTGCAATTACTGACATTCATATCTAATTATCTACAGGATTTTATGAATTTGCTAAATTGACTTAACTGTGTACACCAATTTGGAGACATTTGCAGCTATAAAAAGATAGAGAAAAAAGTAAGATGAACAACATGTTACAGACTTCTTCTAATGCTACAGTGATGTTGTATAAACCTGTTGCACATTATCAACACACTAATCCAAAAGAGTCTGTAGCAATGAATGCATGACCTGACAATTACAAATTGTTAAATGACAGACACAGACTAAAAGAAGGCTAAAGCAATTTGTGGCCACCTGCTGCATGGCAAGGAGAAGGCGCCAGCTGCATATAAAGGTAGGCAATTGTGTGATGAAGAAGCCATGAACTCACCTGCTTGAAGGATTGGTTAGTGAGCAGGTCCTGCCCAGGCAGCCGGCGAGCGCAGAGACACAAAACACATGCAAAGATTAGCACTTGAAGCAGAAACACAGTGTTGGCTATAGAGCAAAGGACTGTGCACGCTACAAGCTGAAGCTAAGAAGCCTGCCCAGGAGAAAAACAATACATGTGATACCTCACTTGTAACATAAATGTAATCTATGCCTGCTTTTACATGGAAACATAGGAATATGACAAATAAATAAGCAAACAGGGAATACATCTATGCAGTGGCGGGCCGTGCGTTTCCCACCTAGGCCTTCAGTGATGTCCGACTTCAAAGATTACCTCTCAAAATACCATAATTTATGTCACCACATGACCATTGCTGGAGAAATACTATACAGAAACACATTTACGCCCCAACGGAGCAATGAATCACACCAACAGTATACAAAACAGGTTATTTTCTGGCGTATTTAAAAATCAATTAAAACGCATCAGCAATTAAAACATATCTTATGTGGTACTGTCAAAATTAAAATAGCAAAAAACAGATTAAAAGTGAAAAAATAATTAGTAGGACCTATTAGAAACAGTACAAGCCAGTGGTACCCCTCATCGTCGGCTTATTTGAGTGGAAATGGCTAGCATTTCATCGCCAGAACAGCTCAGCTAGCTTCCAGGGTTGGCCGACATCGTCTCACAAGATGTAGTTTCTCTTTAAATATCCTTCTTGAAAATGGCCTTGCAAATATATATCTGCCACCTAATCAACGTTTTGTTCTCTTCTCTGCTATCCCGGTCTGGCTACCGTGCAACACTTACTGCTAAATGGAAACTTGTGATACTCACTTTGGAATGACAAGTGTGTATCCAATCACAGTCTTGTTAACATCAGGCTACTTGGATATCTGATCTGATTAGCTATCGCAACTGTCTCTCAACTCTATGTATTCTCAAATTCATCCGCTAACGGTCTCAATGAGTATCCAATCACAGGACACGTAAATGTCACGTTCAACCTTAGGCTAGCTGGAAGGCCTTAATGACAACAACTCGTGATCTGATTGGCTGTCGCAACTGTCTATCACCTGTATGTCCCCGATCGCTTACAGTGCACGGATGCCCGCATTTTTGATTCTGAAGGCCTCTGACAGATTTCGTACAGCATGGCAACATAAGCTAGCTGAATTCTGATTGGATAAAAACTAAAACTAAAAACCACAGCACTGGAACGAGCATAATATGGACATGAAGAGAAAATGAATACTTTTAGATATTTAGGGAAAGTAAATAAAAAATAATTTTATCACTGTTTTCAACAGACAAATGCAGTTTGTACAGTAACTAGGACCACAATTCGACACAACTTTAAGATATTTTCCTCATATATCATGACTATATTATCAGTTATTTTTTATTCATTTAATAACAAACTAAACGTAATCCATCAAACTTATTTGTTATCAATATTGTTATTGTTAATTGTTATTGTACATTAAGAACATTCAAATGCATTTTGTGGGAGTTAAATGGTAGAGAGAAACTTTAAATTACAGATAGTCATATAAAATATTTTAATGAACTTATTGTAAATTAGAAGAAATACACTTATATTACACATAATCACACATATATACAGTACTAACCATACAACTGGGTATACCTATACAATATAAATATAAAGTATAAGTACTGCTTTAAAACGATTAATTATTTTTTAAGTCAGGGTAATAACACTTTTAAATTTTGATTAATCATGATTAATTCCAGGTTGTTTCTTGTATAATTTAGATTAACCTAAAAAATACCCCAATATTTGGACACGAATGTAATTTTTTTGCCAGTATGTCATCCACACATCAAATTTTTTTTTTGTAAATGTTTTACTTGAATGTACTTCCCTAAAACTTGCCTATAGTTTTATCTGAAGTTCCATCTGGGTGTATTTTGAAGTGAAATTTGAGAGCAAACACCAGTCAGTCTACTCACTCACCTTTATATATCTTATATTGGCAAATATGGCAATTATAAACAAATACTTGAATTATTGTATCAACTGACATAAGGATTCTCTTGTGCAGGTGTACCTGATTAAATGTTCAGTGAGTAGACAGTACATATATTAAAACTATGACTGGACAGATTGTTTGCTTTTTTGTTTAGATACCAGTTTCACGCATATAGTAACGCAAAATGTGGATTGTTTCAATCATGGTTTGATTGTCAAAGATGTTTCGTAATGTCATCTGTGATATTTCTACCTGAATAAATTCTTGTGATATTATGTACATTGCGTGTTGTACAAGTTATTGGTATTCATATTGCTGCATGACAATTTCTTAACCGTCTCTATCAAAAAACTGTAATATTCAGCCAGCTAAACATTCTGTAACTGAGGAATATCAACCAGAACATGTTTTAAAAGAATATACACAGTATTTCAGCCTGCCTGGAAATCCCTCCACTCCTATTCCTCAACTGATGTATTAGCATTTATTTGGGTAGAAATATCACATATTACATTTCAAAACATATTTGACTATCAAAGAATGACTGTAATGAAAGACATTTTCATTTTGTTAGTGTAGTTAAACTAGATGTGATGTTGGATCCTTTTATTTTGAAGCCGGAAGTGTGTGATTGGTTTGAGAAGGTGTCTGACTAAAGACAATAACCACATGCCATTTTACTAAACCAGTAACAATCTACATTTTATGTTGCAAATTCACAAAACTGTATTCTTAACACGTAAGTGAAGCCCCACATCGCTGATGCTCCAGCATGCATTTATTTAGCTCCAGTTAAGACGACATCCATCTGTTTTCTACCACTTGTCCCACTTGTCACGAAGGTGGCTATAGCCTATCCTAGCTGCATTCGGGCAAAAGGCGGGGTACACCCTGGACTAGTTGTCACCTAATTGCAGACATGAACTAAAATAGTATCTATTGTCTTGCCGAGAGAACAACTTGCCATGGCTTTGGACCTCGGCTTTTCATAATGTACCCTTTTCTTTGTCCATTTCTGCTGGAAACTTTTACCGAATGCAGATACATTTTCTCACGCTACTAAAAGGACCGAGGGCCAGACAGGACGTGTGCACGTTACTCGCGCGTCCAAAAAATGTGCGCCGTTAAAGGAACTTAAAGTTAACGCGTTATTATTGCAACTTTGACAGCCGTAGGTTTTATACCTTTTTTGTATCTGCACAGCAACAACATAATTTCTATGTTTTGGGATGGATAAAGTATATCCTATTCTATCCTATCTTATCCTATCCTAATTCAACAATAGCAAGTAACATTCCCACAAGTTTGTAATTTATGCACAGAAGTAGGTAATTACTGTTTAGATCACAGGCGTACAAATAGTTGATCAATTTCTGGGTAAACAGTCACTCTTTTTTTAGTGCGCTCCCTAAAAATTGGACACCTTATGTCTGCAGCAGTACTGACTGCATTCTACACCTATGCTTATCCAAGAAGCTATGACGATCCAGCTACTGCTCTCCCACAAATGCCATCAAGATCCACAACTGCAGTTTGAACTCTGTCCCAACACTACAATGTGTCTTTCAGCGGTGAACAGCTGCCTGTGTTAGCTTGTGCGCCGGCCCTTGGCAGTGTCACACAAGTTAAACAATCAAGCCAAATTAACGCATTGAATGAAACATTGTTATTTTAGGCACACAATAAACATCTGTCTCTGTATATGCGAACACCACACAGCATAAACATGCACACGTGCCATTAGTATGCATTTCTAAACACTGGGCTTCAATCACAAACAAATACAAACCTGTTGTCGTTGATAGGCTGAAAACATCTTCTCTATGTCCTTGAGGTCAAGAATCTTGAAGGCTTTTAGGTCGTCAATGTCATTCCAGATGGTGCCATTGATCATATGCTGATGAATGAAAAAGACGAATGAATAAATGCTGTTGTGTTTGCTTCTATTTCTTGTGTTGTTGGCTTAATGTAACCTACAAATGATCGTGACATATAAAAGAATAGTAACGCATTTTGGATTATATTTAAAGACTGAGGTCGTCTCTCACCTCGCCTATCTTAGCCCAGTTGAAGGACTTCAACGGATGAGATGGCTGAGGGATGGACTTGGAGCGGAGCGTGTTCGCCGAATTGAAAGAAGAGGCAATGGGAGGAGGTGGTACTCCAAAAATGGGAGGAGCTCCTGGTGGAGGAGGTGGGATGCCAGGTGGGGGAGGTGGTGGTGGTGGGGGTGGGCAGCTGAAAGGCAGTGGAGGAGGAGGTGGAGGGAAGCCACCCATCGTTGGAGGTGGAGGTGGAGCCACAGGTGCACCAGGAGGCGGAGGAGGTGGTGGAAATGATACGCTGCCACCCTGTGGAAAAGTAAAATACAATGTGAGCGTACATTGTGAACTTAAGACAACTCTGGAGGCCCCTAAAATGTCCATTTATGCTGATTTTTCAATTTTGGTACAGTGAGTACCACTGATAGTCACACACACACTAGGTGTGGTGAAATTACCCTCTGCATTTGACCTTGTTTCACCCCCTGGGAGGTGAGGGGAGCAGTGAGCCGCAGCGGTGACCGCGCTCGGGAATCATTCAAGCAAAATGAAGACCATTAACTTGTACAACATGTAATGTACATAATGTCAGAAGCATTTATTCAGGTAGAAATATCACAGATTACAACTGGGATAGCAGCCCCCCTGAAAATTAACTGTTTATTAATGATGAAAAATTATACCTAGTTGCGATTATCACAATTAATTTTGAGTTAACTACGAACAAAATGTGATTAATCGCGATTGAATATTTTAATCGTTTGAAAGTCCTAGTTATAATAGTTGGAATTAAACTATGAGACTTGCTGCAAAATTAGCCAACGAAGTATGCATTCCAGAATTAATTTACCAAATTAACCCTCGTGGGTCAGTCCATGCTTTCGGGTGGCCGGGGATTGAACTAGGTACCCATGTATGAAAATCGATTATGCTAACCACTGTACTAAAAAAACAGGCTTTCAAAACAATTTGCTGCTTTGGTTAAAAAAAAACATGTGTGCGACAGGACTACCTTTTTGGCTAAATTCAAGTATAAATAATTTTTTTTTCTTTACAATAAAATGTATTTATCAATTTATATGAGTCAGAGACGTGAACATTTTTTAAAAAAATATTTGTTTTTTGGTCCCTCTGGGGTTTAAACCCACATCAGTGAGTTGAAAAGCATGTGTATTATCCTCTTAGCCAAACTGCTTAGCTGTCAAATGATGTCCAACTTTGTATGTTAAAGGGAGCAATTCAGTGAAAGTATTGCCTTTTATGTTAATTTCAGAATAAATATATTTTTCTTTCCTATAACAAATATATTTTTTTGACAGGGTGGAATATCTTCTGCAGTCAAGGTTATTTTTAGGCGGAAAAAAATGGCAACCATAAGTGAGAATGGCGGAATGAGTATGATTTATTGTAAAACCGGTAATATTGGGGAACGTTTGTTGAATGAGCACGCATGTCCTGTTTTGACGCTTGAACGGGATTAATCGGAAGAACAGTTTAGCAGTTAGGGACCATCATAAATCCAAACTGTGGTCAAACATCTTACAAAGATGTCTTGGGACAAAATACGTGTTTTCTTACTTTTCCAATCTCTTAACACATGAGTGACATTCTATGGATCCATGAACAACAGCATGTATGGCTTCAACTTACTCTAGAGTTCTGTAGTGTAGTGTTATGACCAGTACCCCAACAAAAGTGTGCTAAAAGATGTAATATCAACATGAAACGAAGTGTACTGCTTGTTTAAAATCAGCCT